>NW_017306479.1:1134430-1141346 GCF_000935625.1 Nanorana parkeri | reverse complement strand
AAAAAATAATAAAATAACATTTATACTTTTTTTAAAAGCCACTTTGTTGGTTAATGTTACTTAAAAATTAAAAAACTATGTTCCCAAAAAGTATTCAGCCAGCTATGATTTTGGAATTTAAGCAATAAGATAAATAATCTCTCTGCTACTGCCAAAAGTTTAAAATTTTATTTGATGTAACAATAGCTTTGGGGCCTTTGCATCTGCATGAAGTGTGTCTCATAGTGGCCAATAAAATAGACAGGTAGGCAGTGTCATAAATTGAGTATGGAAGTTGAAGAATAAATTAGACATTTAGGAGCGACATGGAGTTTGTTCTAAAGTTGAAATAAACAGACATCTGAGAGCTGCATTGAGTGTGTGTGAAAGTTGAAGAATTAAACAGGCAGCTAGGAGCTGCTTGGAGTGTGTCTGGAAATTACATTAAGAGCTGCATACAGTTTTTTTGGAAGTGAAAGAAGTAAACAGAATGCCAGAACTGCATAGAGTGTGTCTAAAGAAGCAAGCAAAAAGCTAGAAGCTGCATATTTTCATATCATTGTTAGTATTCTTTTACATCAGGGGTAAGGTGTGTATTCTAACTGGATTCACCTATCGGCAATGTTGATGTAAAACAGGGGTAGCCAAACTCCGGCCCTCCAGCTGTGGTGAAACCACAAATCCCATGATGCATCTCTCTCCTGGAGTCATGTCTGTGGCTGTGATAATCTTGCAATGCACCATAGGATTTGTAGTTCCACCACAGCTGGAGGGCCGGAGTTTGGCTACCCCTGTTTTACATCAACATTGCCAATAGGTGAATCCAGTTAGAATACACACCTTACTGTATTAGGCTGTGCCAAGATCAGGGACAGCTTGCCAGCTGACAACGGCCAATCAGAAATAATTCCTTGGCAGATCTGACACCAGTAAAATGGAATCTGATTGGTTGCTGTGTGATACTGCTGTACCCTCTCGCAGTCCTTTAAGATTCCTGACTATATAAGTCCTCTGGAGTTGTACTGCACACAAAGCAAGTCGAGGCTTTATAGAGGGGAAAATTCTGTGCAGCGGATCCGCCGGAGAAAGTCTAATTTACAGTAAAGTCAGAGTAAGCAGAATTTAACACATAATGAGATTTTCGGGCAGGCAGGTTTAAAAGGTGTTTTCCTGTTTAAAAATTCAATACACTTGCTGTGGATTATATCCTCACTGTCAGCCTGGCAGTTTTAGTAGGCTTGGCAAGGTCATCCTGTCACACACTAAGGAGCACATATGTTTCTTGATAATCATTCATCTCCAGACAACTTTCACTTAGAATTTGGAAGTGGAGGCGTCTCCTGCTCCATTTTACTCCCGAGCTTCTGCGTGCAGTATTGTAGGAAAAGTCTTCCTGCACCCGAGCGGGTTCTAATGCCACCAAACGGAAAATACCAAATAATTCATACACATACCAAAGTTCAGATTTCAATTTTAATTTAAACTTAGATTAATCTAAATTCAAGGTGACACAGCAAGGAGCGATCATTAAGGGGGTTATTCACAAAGCTGCTGTAGGCAGCCGAGTGAATAACCGACCCGAAGTGAAGTGAGCCGAACGCAGTTCGGCTATTCACTTCAGGCTTGTACGGCTGATTGCAGCCGTATATCGGCTGAAATCAGCCGTACATCGGGTGGCTTCGGGTTGGCCGAACATGCTCAGCATGTTCAGCCAACCCGAAGTGCAGAATGAGTTCGAGTCAGCCGATCCAACATCTGGAACGGCTGAGCCGAACCTCCGGCAGCTCACTCGCTGCTGTTCGGCCGATTCTCATAGATGCCGAACAGCAGTGAGTGAATAAAAACACATCGGACTCTACTAGGTTTGACTTACTAAAGACCTGGAGAAAGTACTGTTAGCAAAGTGAAGTTTTGGCCTTTCCGGGGACTTTGCGTTGCACATAGTTGGAGGATTAAATGCGGCTCCATTTAAAAAAAGATCTCCAGCATTTTTTTAAATTAAACCTTGCAGTGGGCTACCCCACGTGCTGCAATCTTTAAGTGCTCGTTTATGTATAGGGACAAAATGAACAGTAAAGCTGCCATACACCTTGCGACCATGGGACGTTTCGTCCGATGATCGAACCATTGTATGATTTTCGTGTGATGGCCCCATTCTGCCCCTATTATCGCAAAGTTCAATTAGCGGTATTTTTTAAAAAAAACACTTGGACGAATTTTCGGGAATTGACGACATGGATTTTCGTTTGCGCATGAGCAGTGTTAATCGTATGAATTTTGACGTACGGAAACGCCCCCCTTCTTGCGAAAATTGTACGATTAGACAGAAGTTTTCTAACCTGCTGGAAAGTCAAAAGTCGTACGATTGTACAGTATTTGCCGTTGTACACTGCCCATCAGCCTTACGAATATCGGACGAAAACGCGATCGCAAACGAAAATTGCCTGATAATGGTAAGGTGTATGGGCACCTTTATACTCACCCACATTTTAAAGCTGGCCAGCTGTCACAGCGCTCCCTCCAGCCTGTCTCCTTTTTGGAATCTTCCTTAGCGTCCTCTCGTCTATACACTGTGTATAGACGTTGATGATTTACGGGACCTTAGACCACTGCAGAGGAGGGGGAGAAAGGTTGAAAGAAAGTCTAAGAAGAAGCTGGCTTGGAGCATCAGGTGAGTATTACTTTTTTTTTACATAGACACAAATGAGCACTTAACCCTTGCAATGCGGGGGTAGCCCCACTGCAAGGGTTAATTTAAAAAACTGAAGTTCTCCTTTAAACATTCTTTACTCCTTTAGTAAATCAACCCCATCTACAGTATACCATATATAAACCATAACAATTAACTCTTGTTTGCTGCCTTTTGGTCTGTTAAATATACAATTGAAAGCGTTTTGTTATATATGTTTGATAAGTGCAAACAAATACCTGATTTTGCCAGAAATCCTGTGAGCTGATAGCTTCCTGTGTGCTTTACCGGTGCTGACTATTACCAATTACATTGTTCCCAGCTATTTTGATGGACTTCAAAACACCTCCCTAGAATGTTGTAGAAAAAAGGAGGAGGGGAATATGTTCTGAAGTCCTGTTCTAGGGTGACTCTGCTACTCCAGCATAGACACCAGTGCAGTACCAGGTATACGTCTTTGACTTTTGCTGTTCCTGGGCTTTCGCTTGTGACCTAATGTCAGGTAGCCTAGGCCACATGGTCTGCTTGCTTGTTCAGCAAACCTTGTTCTGTATTATTGCAATTAGATAAGAAGATCAACAAAAGGGAGCACTTCTGAGAAGGCTGCCAATCGTACATATGTAAAAAGCAAAATGCCCCCATCTAAATATAGAATTAAACGAGAACTATGAGGTGAGTGCTTTTTACTCATCCTCATAGTTCTAGCCGACCTGTGACAATGAGACTGTCACAGGTCGGCTCAGTAGATCAGAAAGTGAGCGAACATATACCGGAGTTTGCTCACTTCTCGATCCTGTCACAGCAGAGAGCCGTGACAGGGGAGGGGCTGGATTCCCCCCTCCCCGCTCCGATCCTCCAGCGCTGACTGGTGGAACGGACGGGGGAGGGGGTGGGTACAGCTGGCTCTGCCTCTAGATAGGCAGAGCAAGCTGTCACTCACGCAGCTGGGCTGATCCAGACATATTTGTCAGGATCCATTTCAGCTGCGGCGTCCCAGTATACCGCGAGCTGTAGCTCGCGGTATACTGAGCTTAGGGTGACGGGAGGACACTAGTTTGTGTCCTCCCGTTACCCTCAGGAGAACTATGGTAAAAAGCCCTGAACCCCATAGTTCTCCTTTAATGTTTAATACATCAATGTAGAATAATACAATTATTCACATTAGGCTGATCTTTTTAACAAAAACATTTAAAAAAGACTACAGTTACATTATAATTGTTTTCCAGAATATCTCTATATGCTCCTTATCATGGGATTTTTGCATTGGCAGAAGTCACTAATCTCTTGCAACACAAAGCATATTGAAATCCTCGGGTCTCTCCATTGTCTATATAAGCAGAAAGGCATGGTGAACAAAGCACATGCATGTGTCTTCCTCTGCGCTCATGGTTGTACAGGAACGCAATATTCTGCAGCTTGTGGGGGTATCTAAGACAAAAAATTATATTTAACATGTATATAAAATTTAAAAATAATGTATGCATTTATCTTCATATTATTACATGGCAGGTCCACTTTAACACTAATAAAGGCTCTTTGGGTGTAGAATGATTAAAAGACTTAGAAAAAATAAAAAAATAGCTGAGTGGTTGGTTGGGTGGGCTGGTTGGGAGAAAAAGAACTGTGTTCATGCCATTTGAGGAAGCAGGAAAAATGGGTGGTCCTGAAATATTCCAAGCGTTATTCTTATTCAACAATGAATCTAAAGGCAATTTATTTTGGAGTATTATGGATCTTTTTGTAAAAAGTCAGAGACAGATTTTGTAACTGATAGTGTGGTCATTTAGACAAGCTTTCAGTACTTTAATTTTTTATGTAGAGTATCCTATTTTCCTTTGTTCTTTCTTCTGTTCGTCTGTTGATGCAAATGTTTAAGTCGCTGCTAAAAAAAATTTTTTATTTTTTATTAGTGGTTTAATATGTAAAGTAAATAAAATAAACAAAATACTAATACATTTGCATGATAAGAAATTAACATGCCTGCCATAGTAAAAACTGCCCACTATCATGATTGCACGGGACACTAAAAAATTTCAAATATCTCAATTGCTGCACTTGCGTAGGACTTTTTTTAAACCATAAATTGCTATGAACGTAGCTAATAGCTGTTTCAGTAATGACATTTCCTCAATATGAGTTTAGTATTCCTTAAAATTCGCCTTAAATTCGGTTACTTTTGCCACATTTTCCAAAATTTTAATACACCTGGTAAAACCCTTTGCTTTATATAGCCTTGTAAAATTTAATTGCAGTGATGTTTAATGCATGGGTGGTTTGTTTTAGCACATTATTCCTTGAGCTTACATGCTTCATGTTAATAAAATTTACAGGGTTACCAATTTCAAAGGAAGCTTTAATTTCATTGCATGTTTTTGCTTTAGAGTATTTGAGCCTTCAAATGTTCTATTTTTATGTTAAAGGCAGCCTGTAAGAAAGCAGCAGTTAGACATCTGAAAGTTAACTAATTAAGGTAACTTAAAAAGATAGATACATTTTTGATACAGCATTGAATGTATATATAACATGTGATTACTCCTTAATCTGTCATCCTGCCTCCAGGTGATATAGATGACAATTCAATAGAATAAAATGTGTAAATGAAAGATATCTAAACAAAGCATTCATTCATATACTGAGACTAATTAACTGAAGGAGTTATGAATCATCACTCAATATATTGTAGCTGTGTTGTTACTTGATCAATCAAAGTTAGATGAAATATGCAGAAATGTACTTTTCACATGATTGGATAATTGGAAGTGAATCTTCAATTTTTATGATTATTATTGTTATTAATAATAACAATAATAATAATAATAATAATAATAATAATAATAATAATAACATAATAATTTACAGAGTGAAAATTCTAAACTCCTTTAGTAAATCAGCCTCAAAATCCAAAATATCCAAAAAAGTCCAAATAATTCCCTATTACAATTTCCATACCTCCTCAAATCCTTTCACCTTCCGTGCACATCTCAAGCAAAAATGATTTCATGGAGGTTATAATAAGAATGTTTGGATTTGGATAATAGACTTTTTATGTTTATTTAATTTTCTATCGTTTTGTTTTATATGTTTGATGATATATTAACTTTACTTATTGGATATACTTATAGCTTGTGTATTTACAGATTTATTTTTCAGTGAAAATATTGGTATATTAGAAGCACACTATTAGGGCACAAATCAAATGAATTACTGTAAACCTGTTTCCATCAACACAGGGCCTAATGCAAGAAAGCTAAACATTTGTCCACTGAGCCATCAGCCCATGTGGATGCAGCAAGCATGTCACACGTAGATTAAGACTACAGTAATAGCTTTGAGCATTAAAGTAGTATTAAATATTCAGAAAAAAAAGCAGCCATGCATTCTAATGATAATATTGTCAACAAATACTTTATTTTGGAAAAAAATCATGCTTAAAACTTGTACATAACTTGTCTTAAACGGCCATCCTAAAAAATTTTCTATAGAAGTCCACAGGGAAACCAACACTTTCGGATGAGTTGATTTCTGGAGCCCCTGAACTATCTCAGGTTCCTCCTGCTGACCTACAAACAGTACGGGCTACAGAAGTGATGTGGAGGCCATCTGGAGGAACCAGAGATAGTTTGAGGGACCAAGAAGTGTTGGTTTCCGTGTGGACTTTAATATGTTTTTCCTGGATTATAGTGGTGTTTGAGAGTCTGAGTAGCAGGAAAGTGAGTATTTAGATGGTTCATTTATAGGTACGGCTTTATAGGAAAAGTTTACAATTAATAATAGATATAGTTAGTAGCCAGGAATGAGAAAAGCAGAGACAACCTGTACAACTGATGCCTAATTACAAGACATTGGGCACCATGAAAAGAGTGTTCATCCAGCAAAACAGTTAAATGTTTTTTTTCAAGACTGTTAGGGTCATGAAAACTACTGGTAATTACCAAATGCACCTCGGGCTGTACCCATGTGAATAATTATGGACAGTGTCTAGATTCTGAGAGCTTTCTGCAAATATGTCATTTGAAGTATCAAAATCCAAACACAGCAATGTAATATGTTGTAGCTTACCAGTCCTTATACTAGTGTCCTCCCGTGACCCAAAACTCAATATATAGCGGGCTGTTGCCCGTTGTATGCTGAGAGTACCACAGCCGGGACGGATCCTGACAATACTGCCAAGATCCACCCCGCTGGCTGATTGACAGCAGGCTCTGCCTATCTAGAGGCAGAGCCAGCTATGCCCGCATTCTCCCCCCC
>NW_017306479.1:1130175-1133957 GCF_000935625.1 Nanorana parkeri | reverse complement strand
CCCCCCCCCCCCCCACCCCTCCAGCCAGGGCTGGAGGATCGGACAGGGGAGCGGGGAATCCCTGTGGGGAGATAATCGGGAAGTGAGTGAGCAGCGGTATGTTTTTGCTCACTTCCCGATCAATAGAGCGAACCCGTGACAGTTTCAGTGTCATATGTCGGCTCTATGGGGATGAGTATAATTCACTTACAACATAGTTCTCCTTTAAGGACTAAGTTTACTTTTAATAGCATGTTTCATGCCCCCCCACCCCTCTTATTCAGGGCGTAACATGAAAAATGGTTGCATCTAGAGTAACCCATCCCCTTCCCTTCCCCCCTACCTACCTGAATTGTGGGGTTCTTCTCCCCACAGGGCACTGTCACATGCAGCAGAAAGACTTGTAGCCCTCAGTGGAATACAAATATCCGTGTTATGGAATATTTGTACCTCGGTACAGACATGGATAGGAGGAAGAGTCTGCAGGAGCCAAAGCATTGTAGCAGCTATCCACCGATTACAGGTGCAAATGCCAAAAAATAATAAATGCACATTATTTATTTTATAATTGTGTGTGTGTGCGCTTCTTTTTAAAGGTGGACTTTGTCTTTAGTGTACTATCACACACTGCAGGGCCAGGGAGAGGTAAAGGACTCTGCAAGGATTCAATGTCTATATTTATCTTTTTTTTTTCACAGGGGATAGTGTGTCCCTTTAATATGTGTATACTTTACAAGACTTTACTGTCTGCCAACTCTAAGTATGAATTTATGTTCAGTGAGTCGAAACACTTTATATATCCATTACATATATGGTACATAGAGAAAAAAAAAACACTTTTAACTTCTCTGCATGTGTCTATAAGTTCTCATGTTTGTTTGTCTGCTACAGAGATCTTTCCCAAGATCTTTGTTTATGAATTAGGACATGACTACATAATAGGAGCCCACTCCTCTTCAACTCCCATCTATCAGTAGGTCTAAACCCAATCACTAAAATTGTATATCAGCTTTGACGCGTTAAAGAAGAACTCCGGGCAGAAATTCTTTACCCTTGCAGTTGGGCTACCCCGTCACTGCAAGGGTTAAATGCTCATTTTTTGTCTTGGGACGAAAATAAAAAAGATTCACTCAGCTGGACATTGGAGCCAGCTGCCTGTTAGACCGGTCCCTGCAGCCTCTCTCCCCCCTCCACCCCAGGGGTCTAAGGTCCTGTCAGTCGTCACGTCCTATACAGTGTATAAGATGTGAGGATGCCAAGGGACATTCCATCACTGGAGGAGATAGTCTGGAGGGAGTGGTCTAGCAGCCAGCTGGCTCCAATGTTCAAGTGAGTATATCTTTTTTATTTTCGTCCCTAGACAAAACAAGCATTTAACCCTTGCAGTGTGGAGGTAGCCCCGCTGCAAGGGTTAGGAATATTTCTGCTTTAAATATTTAATATTTACATATTATACTGGCATCTATTATTTAATCATGTGCAAGCAAAAATACAGTTTTGTTTTCCAACATTGAGGGGTGCGCCCACTGCAAAGTTATTTTTTCCAGCTTCTGTCTCCCAACTGCTCCTCAGTTGTCACCCAGTCACACACACACTTCCAATGGAATGGTCCTTTGTTATCACTACGAGGAAGCCATCCCAGGCTAATGATGTGCAGTCCATGCTAGAGTGGATGCATGTAGACAAGAAATGGCTAAAAAAGACTTAAGGAGATCAGCAGTACTGTGATGCAAAAAAAGATTAATAAAATGTGGAAATATTTTTCCAGTAAATAAAGTCACTGTATAATACACATTAGTAGAAGAATCTACATATCATCCAATTTGGGTTTAGGTCTACTCTATGGCAATCCCACTACTGAAACGTGTGCTGTGTAATTCTACATTTTGTATTATCATAATACTACAAATTGACAGCAGAGTGGGGGATTTTTTTTAATATATTTAAGCTGCTGATCTGATTATTGCAATCCAAATAGTATGCAAATACAACCCCTACTGGCCTCCACTGAATTGCTGACTGCATATTCCCACATGTGAACTGGTAGGGGGATACAGGGACCCTCTTACCAGTTTACTGAGCTGATTAGCTTTTGGTAGTAAATCGGTGATCTGAGCCATTATCTACATATTATATAATGCATCTCTACAAAATAATATTGGCTTCATAAATGAATATACAGTCAGACAGAACTAGTTCCCTTGTGTTGCTGGCTCAAATTTTCTGGTTTTCCAAACAGCAGCTTTAAAAAGGGATTATTGCTGCTTTGGAATCTGTCACCTAAAGGAACTTCCAGAATCTAAATAAGGACACATTCCTACCATCTATGTTAAAGATGAAAGTAGACATGGGTGATTTGCTACCCTGACTGTCAAGCTCTGCATTGATCATATTCACCCCGTGGAACCTTTTATTTTATAAAATTTTAACAGATAACAGGAAAATAGGAACCTGCAAGTTTGATACAATCCCAATAAAAAAAGAAGACTTAAAACAACAAAGATGGAGAATAACTTTCAATAATATTTATTGAGAAGATCAAAAACCTATAATGTATAGTTACAGTTTTCAATATGTCTGTTTTATAACATAAAATATATATTTTAAAAATGTATAATACAGCACAAACCAGTTACATGCTTATATATTATTTATTACAGATATTTATATAGCGCTGACAATTTACACAGCACTTTTACATAGTGCACATTCACATCAGTCCCTGCCCTCAAGGAGCTTACAATCTAAGCTCCCTTTATCACATGCATACATACTAGGCGAATTTAGACAGGAGCCAATTTACCTTCCAGCATGTCATTAACAATAGTAATAATAATATTCATAATCATAATAATAAATAAATAATAACAATGTGTTTTACAGCATTATCACAGCTGTTGACTATTGGTGTACTATTAATTGTATTATTTTTGCAAGTTTTTATTTTTTATTTTGTTGAAATCCGGTTAAAAGAGACTTTACAAATTCAAGCAGATTTAAGTTTGATACAAGGTGTCCAGTATTCATGTTTAATTGTTGTGTTACATTTTGGGCATGCGGTGTTAATGTTGACCCGCTTAGTTTACTATACTCATCCAGTCCTGGAGTATTGCTAGGAGCAAGTGAGACTGTGTGAGCAGGGCCCTATTATTATATTTTTGCAACTCATATGTTAGCAATGACAAAGCAAATACAGGTCTATTCACAAAAGAGTGAAGAGTTTGGAGAAGGGAGGAGAAATAAACAATCTAGGATAACAAAGCTGATTTGGAAAAATTCTCCAATTCAGCTCACTTTCCAGTTCACCTATGTTGTCCTAGATTGTTCACTTCTCCTGCTTTCTCCAAACTCTTCAACCTTTTGTGAACAGCCATGTAAATGTCTGATGAATAAATATATGAAAAATTAAACCTTCCCTTTTTTCCAAAAGCTCACCAAGCATCATATCTATAAATCTGATTTTCCTTAGCTTCTCTATATGCTTTTTTAAATGGTGGATTTTTTTTTTTTTTAGAGAGTGGTAGATCTTATAGATGAATGCCAGAGAATGTTAACCTTCAGAATTATTTATATCAGTGTGATTTTGCTACAGACACTCCAAGAGGAGGCCTCTGGACAGTGACAGCCCTCTTGTTCATTTAAAAAAAAATAGACATTTCCTCACATTTGTGGCAATACCTGGGCACTACAAATCTGCCAAATAATAACAAAGATCACTGCTTTGTATAGAAGAATTCGATATTGAAGAATTTTTTTGATATATATTTAATATGCAAGCTGCAGCTAATCATAGGGGAAATAGC
>NW_017306479.1:1118603-1130084 GCF_000935625.1 Nanorana parkeri | reverse complement strand
CATGCTTGTATAAAAAAATACAAGAGATAGAGACACATATTTTCTTAAATATATGAAATGTCTGGATCTTTAGCAGGAAGCTATATGGGCTCAGAACCTTTTGACTTTGTTTTAGGTTGTTGCAGATAAAGGCCTATTATGGCTGTGTTCATAATTTCGTATTACGCTCTAGCAGAATAAAACGTAACCCTTGCAATGGGGCTACCCCTGCACTGCAAGGGTTAAGTGCTCATTATAGTCTAGGCTGTAAAATAAAAGATATACTCACCGGAACGTCGATCCTGACTGGATAACTGGATGCTAGCCCAATCCATGCAGCCTCTCTCCCCTTCCACTCCAGAGGCGTCCCCATGTCTAATACAGTAGACATGATGACTCAAGGATCCTCAGACCTCCAGAGCGGAGGGGGAGAGAGGCACCAGTCTAGCAGCCAGGAGGGATTGAGGTTTGGGTGAGTATATCTTTTACACCCCAGACCAGAATTAGCAAACCATTACTTAACCCTAGCACATTTATGAGCACAGCTATATGTATCTTTATTAAAGAGATACTGTCACCTTACCCATTCAGGGCAAAGTAATAGTGTCTGCAGAATACCCCCCTCCCCAATCCCCAACCTGATGATAATCACCATTTTCCTCATTTGCAACTGCCAGTAAAATCTGCTGCTGTTGATGACTCCACTGTTATCAGGCTTACCGATTGGCTGCTAGAGCTGAGCACTGTCACATGTCACATGCTTTCACAATCCAGAAAGCACTGGCAACAACGAAGGTAATAGAGGCTGGTGAGATCTGGCAGGGTGAGTATCAGTGAGTCCCGGGGGAGGGGGAAATTGGTTCCGCAGCAATCTTTAAATAATTATTCTTAGCAATATATAATCCAGAATTGTTCAAAATAACCTACGGTGGAAAGAGCAGAGTGATGATCTCATTAAGGTTCCTCTCACTTCCTGTTGTTGGTATCAGACAGGAAGTGAAGGAAAATCTCCCTAATGAGATACAGATGGCAATAAAAGAGGGGTTATAACCAGAGGCGTAACTAGAAATCATAGGGCCCCATAATAAAACATTTTGTATGGGGCCCCTTGATTTCTAGTTATACCCCTTGCAGAGCCCACTTGAGATTCCACCTGACGGTGAAATTGCAGAGCCCACCATAGACTTCCTATGGTGGGCTCTGCATGGTCACCCTCAGGTGGGCTGGTCGCACTCCTTGCCTGTCCGCCTCCTCTTCCTCCACGGTCGCTGATTGGCCAAGCCTCCTCCTCCATCGCCGAGCCCGCCTCCTTCGTCACCAGGTCCCGCCTCCTCCCCTGCTGCCGACCACGGGCCCCACCTCCTCCTCCACTGCCAGGTCCAGCCTGCTCCACCGACGCTGCTGGCTCTCATTGACTCTGTGGAGAAGAACGCGCTGCTGCACAGATTACTGTCAGTGATCTGAACAGTGGTGTGTTCGTCTTCAGCCGCCAGCGAAAGCCACCAGCGTAGGATCCCATAGCGAACCCAGGCGGCCTGCACGGCATCTGGCTGGGCCCCACTGTGCTCCAGTCCCCATAGCGGCCGCCTGGGTCGCTATGGTGATTGTTACGTCACTGCTTGTAACCCTTATGTACTCTATCCAAATAAAAAAAAAACATGTTGACTTCATTACTTCTTTAGGGAACAAGGTGGTGTCACCTGCCTGCCTGCAGCCTACTTATTGGGCGATGAAGGTGTCATCACTCTGCTCTCTCTTACTGTCAGCACATGCGCATTCAGCAAAGCCTAATTGGCTCTCAGTGCAACCCTCCCTATCCTAACCTGCGTGGGCCAGTGAGTAAAAGGAATTATAGGAGGTAATGTAGGCTAACTGCATGAAAATTCCTTTAATTCTTTTTGAAGCAATATCTACCTGCATTAAATTGTGTTTTCAATATCTGTGTGGAATTAAACTTTAAGACTCTCATTAGCCTTCAGTGGGGAGGACCTTTTTTATGCACGTGCTTACGTTGTCACTTGGTTGCAAATATGTAAATGGTACTGAAATCTTTTGGCTGGTTGCATTGCTACTTTGGGTTTTGCAGAGATCTATTAGTACAGGATGGCTGTATTAGATCAGGAATGCCATTAGACATGAGATACCCACTGCAGCAAAATGTATGGCTTGTGTTTCTAGTAGCAGGTGGTTATAGTACAGAACATAGAAGTAAAAGTAATGGTGGCTTAGCAGCTTTGCCATCCTGAAAGATATTGATGGATGGAACTGTCCTCTCTTCCGAAAAGCTGCAGTGAATAAGTAAAATCACACAGCCCAGTTACGTCAATGAAACAGCTAAATAGGTGCTACGTACAGTGGCCGCTCAATGATGTATTATTGACTTAGCTGAACTCTATGCAAACAGCTTCACACACAAATAAAATACATAATATGGCTTACCTACAAGGATTTGTATCCTTCCGGTCCTGAAATTTACATTTTCAGGACCGGAAGGACAGGCGCATGACAGGCGGATGAGACCGTTTATAGTTAAGGTGTATGCAAACCCCAGCATTGAACTTACAGTATCTTATTGTTTCCTTTTGCTTTGGTAAATATATAATTACAAGCATTTTGTTATATATGTTCAATAAGTGCAAAAAAATTGCCTGTTGCCAGAATTCCAGTGCTGTCTTGTAACTGTGCACTCTGCAGTGTTATCCTAAAGTGTATTTCCAATTTTGCAGCCAACTTGGGTTTACCCTACTTTATATTTGTTATATCTTCCCATTCGCATTGCATATCTTAACATGCTTACATGTTTAAGTGCTTTATACATGATTAAAAATCATACCTAGCCTTCCCCCTATGTAATGTTAAGAGGGGGCTGTGGGATGTTATGTTTACTATAATTAACCCTTTCTGTACTGTGATGGCAGATATCATTATCAGTTGTTAGTTAGATCTGAACACTGTCTGCCCTAACAAAGGGTTAAGGACTTAGAGGGTTATTCACTAAGCTGCCGGCTATTCACTCCAGCTCAGTACGGCTGATTTCAGCCATACATCGGATGCCTTCAGTCAGCCGAACATGCTCTGCTCTGCATGTTCGGCTGAGCTGAAGTGCAGAAGGACTTCGACTCAGCCGATCCAACATCTGGAGCGGCTGAGCCGAAGCTCTGGCAGCTCCCTTACTGCCGTTCGCCCTTTCCTCATAGGGGTCGAACGGCAGCGAGTGAATAGCTGAATGCCGCTGAGCGGCATTGGGCTCGGCTATTCTGCTCGGTAGCTCTGTGGTACCGAGCAAAATATAAAATAGTGAAAAGAAAGGTAAATTTAAAAAAAAGTTAAAAAATTATACATAAAAATCAAATGTAAAAAAGAGATATTGTAAAGAAAAAAATACTATTGGGCGGAGCTAGCAGTGACAGCTAGCTCCTCCTAACTGTTTCCTATTGGCCAGCACCTGCTAGAGTCAGAACTAAAACTGAATAACAACTGGGCTGAGCCTGCCATAACGTCACGGGCAGCTTCTGCCCATTTGTTATTGTTTAATCACAGATCAGCGTCCCCAAGTCATTTGGGACGCTGATCTGTCATTGCAACTGGGCGGAGCCAGCCATGAGATCACGGCTGACTCTGCCCAGCTGTCATTTGTGGGGAGACCCGCTTTCAGCTGTCACTCCGGCTCATGTGAGCCGAAGCATATGCCTACGGCTCGGCTGAGCCTCTCGGCCGCCTACGGCTGCTCTATGGGCTATTGTGAATAGCCCGTACTGCAGCCCTTTGGTTCAGCGGCGGCCGAAGAGAGCCGAAGGATCAGCCGAAGCTAGGCTGTAGCCTTCACCTCAATAGTGAATAACCCCCTTAGACGCATTGTATGCTAATGAGAAGAAGCTCAGTTTGTCCCTCTACTTTCACTTTCAACGTGCTCCGAGCAGCCTGGAATCTGCACAAAGGCCTTCACCAAAGAAATATATTAAAAAATATATATTTTTAGATATGCTTTGTGAGTAGGAACACATAACAAACATATAGAGGCGTTTTCTCAATTTTTTACAGCACAAGTGGAACTACACTTTAAGCTGTTATATCAGCCTTGTCCAAATGGCCCCTATAAAAAACAGAACCCCTCCCCCTTATGATATAGAGAAGAGGTGTTCGGTAGTCCCATCCTAGAGTGATAAAGCGTCTTCCCCATAGAAACCGCACAGTAAGTGAGTGTTGTCACTTTATGCCAGGAAGTGTGTTGCTAGCAGGGTCACCAAGTGAAAATAAAGGGAAACAGGCTGAAATAATAAAATGAATGCAGCCACAATATCTTAGGACTGGTTAGCCCCAATATATTACATTTTTGTTCTTGGGTTTAGATACACTTTAAGGAGTACAGTGGTGTCCTCTCTCAACTCCCTGCTGACTGGACAGTGAAAGAGCAGCAGCAGACTAATAAGGTTAGTTTACTACTCATTCTGCTTTTCTTTCCTCTTACTAGCATGTTGCTCCATTACCTTATCAAATTTTTTTGTGCAAGCCTTCAATGATGAGAACTTACTATTTTAGCTGTTTCTTGGTTTTCAAATGCATATAGAGCTAGCCATACATGACCAGCTTGACACCCCATCAAGGCTAGCATGAATAGGGATATCTCCCTTGTATTTGATAGGATGTAGTCATTGTTTGCGTGCAAATTTTCAGACTGTTTTGTAATCAAATTTCATCAATCTGGGTGGTGTCGACCGGGCGACCCATTGCTCGAATTTTGGCTGATTCAGCAGGAATCAGCCGATATTCAAGTAATGTATGACAAGCTTAACATTTGGGACACAAAGTTCTGCAGGGATGTCACAGCAAAAGGGCCGAGTCCGGGTTGAACCGGGACAACATACGAGTAAAAAGGTAAAAAAAAAATAAAATAACAGCTCTTTATCCACAACTCTGCAGTTATCCCGAGCAGCTTAGTCCCGGCCAAAGCACAGAGATGTTATAAAAGACAGCACTAGATACAGTTGGTTCAACATGAAAAATTAAAAATCCATCTTTATTATACTCTGAAAAATGAAAAGTCCATCTATATGACATTTTAAATTGTTGAGGAGGATAGGTAGGGGTACAACATTGAAAGCTGCTCCTGTTTCCAACTTTTATTATTGTATCATCAGAGCTTCTTTTTTTCCATTACAAATTAATCAGTAATAATTAAAGACCTTTAAAAGCAAAATTGGATTCAAGATTTTGGCAATGAATTCTTGTCCTTTGTGTCATTTCTCTTGATGCTGTTCCAGAGCTTTGTAGACAGTATGGTATTGTGATGTATTCCTCAATAACCTGTTTTTCATCTTGGGGTTCGAAAAGGGTGACTGCACCAATTTGATAACGTAAGTTGTATATAAATACATTAGAATTAAACACATTTTCAGCAGTTAAGCACAAAAAGTAATGTCAGTCCATAAGCCCTACTCCATAGAGGCTATGGTTCCCATACACTGTGTTGATGAGGGCCAACAAGCTTGACTCAACTGTATGGGGGCTGCATGCAGTATGGCAGGGCTGGATTTACCATTAGGTAGAGTAGGCTCCTGCCATAGAGGAGCGCCATGCATTTACCTCCTCTGCCTAATTCCCAGTGTTGTGTCAACACCTGCAATAGTGAGGAGGGTGCAACCTGCAGAAAATGCACACTTCTGTTACAAGACCAGCAGTGCCTTCAGGAACCGCCGACTTCCACAAACATAGGAGAAGGACCCTGGTGCTGCATAAGGCTGCCCTGTAAAACCCCTGTCTGATGCAAACAGGGGTTAAGGGCAGTCTTACGCAACGCTGGGGTCTTCCTCTGCATATGTGAAAGCCAGCCGGTCCCGCAGCAGGTAGGGCGCTGGCTCAGGCTAAACAGATTTCCATTTGTGCCTACAGGCACCCGAAATAGAAATCCAGCCCTATTTGTATGTGTATGGTTCTATATTATGATGATCATTATTGTACCAGTACTTTTATGTGTACTATACAATCATCAGCAGTTCTGGATGTAAAGTTGGCCCACCATCATAAAATCAGGAGTACATTGCTTATTCTTTGGGGATCTTTCATGGAAGCAAGATATGCAGATACCTTTCGGCTCAGCGGATCGGGAAGTGAGCAAACACATACCGGCGTTCGCTTACTTCTAGATCCTGTCACGGCTCTCTGCCGTGACAGGGGAGGGACTCGATGGACCCCTCCCCGCTTCGATCCTCTAGCGCTGACTGGTGGAACGGACGGGGGAGGGGGCGGGTACAGCTGGCTTTGCCTCTAGATAGAAGGCTCAGCCTTCACTCACGCAGCTGTGCAGATCCAGACATAATTGTCGGGATCCGCTTCAGCGTCACAGTATACCGCAAGCTGTAGCTCGCGGTATACTTTGTGTCCTCCCGTTAGCCTAAGGAGAACTATGGAGAAAAGCCCTGACCCCATAGTTCTCCTTTAATATATAATGGACCACGGAATGGCTATTTATACACATATGAACTGTATGCAATTAGTGGCAAGCAGAGGTCTTGTTGCTAAATAAAAAAATGCATGTTTTAACGACTGATGCAAGCAATTATCTCTCAACATTTCAGTATTTTAGTGTAGCTTTTTTTGCATGCAGTATAACAAACTATTTTTGGAAATGTAACCATATGAGACAAATGTAATGTTGGCACCTGAAAATGTTCCCATTTAAAACTTTATTTATCGATATGACTGTATGAGGGATGTGGTGCCCTGATAACCTATCAAGCCAATATACATATTTGATATAATTGCCCATAGAAACCATTCAGACTTATACTTTAAATTTGTAATGTGCACTAGAAAATTGACAGCTGGGATTTGATTAGAGTTTATATAAACACTTGCTGACATTCCATTGCATGAAGACATTCCATTGCATAGTACCAAATACTTTTTTTTACATTTTCAAAATCTTTATCTGCTTTCTAAAAAAAACTAAAAGCACGCCTGCTGCCCTAAGGACCTGAGGAAGCAACTTTGTGTGGCGTGTTACAATGATGTCATCAAGGTCAAGACGCAGTCATATACGTTTTGCAGTAAAATATCAAATTGCACACTTGAAATTACAGCTGCCACTGCAGATGAGACAGTTAGTTTGTGATTTGCTATTAAAGGAAACTATGGGGTCCTCCCGTTACCCTAAGCTCAGTATACTGCGAGCTACAGCTCGCGGTATACTGAGACGCCGCAGCCGGAGCGGATCCCGACGTAGATGACGGGATCCGCCCAGCTGCGTGAGTGACAGCTGGCTCTGCCTATCTAGAGGCAGAGCCAGCTGTACCCGCCCCCTCCCCGTCCATTCCGCCAGTCAGCGCTGGCAGATCGGAGCGGGGAGAGGGGAATCCAGCCCCTCCCCCTGTCACGGCAGAGAGCCGTGACAGGATCGAGAGGTGAGCAAACCTGGTATGTGTTTGCTCACCTCCCGATCTACTGAGCCGACCTGTGACAGTCTCATTGTCACAGGTCGGCTAGAACTATGAGGTGAGTGGAAATCACTCATCTCATAGTTCTACTTTAATTTGCAAAATGCAACTAATGTTCCATGTTTTGCCTTAAAATTAAGCTAACAAGGAGGAAACTAACTAGGATCCTGAATGGGCCAACTCAAATAACTGTTTTCTTCTAAGTGAAAGATTGTTCTGCCTCTAAATAACTAAACCTAAAAGTATAAAAACCTTATAGCTTTCTAGACTGCAACTCTAAATATCATTAGAATGGACAGGAGACCTGCCAGCTTTTGTTTTGGTTTGTATTTCCTTTGTAGTTCATTTAAATGTTTCCACAAATAAAATGAACATTCCTAATCACCTTATATTCAAAAAATGAAATGTTTGAATCCCAACTGTCTAGGATTTATAAATATAAATGATTCTCTTTAGATTGCGTGATGCAAATATTTAGAACAACCAGAGAAGCACAAATTGTTTCAGAGTATCTACTTTGCCCAATTGTGTCAGTTCTCAGTGATGGCCTGTTCAGTCTGCTAATTTATAGTAACATATCTACTAAAAATATAACAACGTTCATATTTTAATATTTTTTCCTGTTACTAACATTGGCAGAAATTGAGATTTTACTGTCCATAGCAAGTGCCAACGCTTATGATTGTCATGCATTAGCAATTACTTGGAAATGTATATTTGCACCAGCTTTTCACTGCAAAAATTACCACATGGATCAAAGCAACCTACCACCAAGAATGCCTTGATGCTTTTGATTGTTTTTTTGTGATCCAAATGTTGGTTGAAATTGCCACAAAATTATTTAGGGAATGCAGGACCATATTTCTGTATAGCTAACAGGCCACGGCCTAGAGTTGCAGGCCTGCCGTATATATTGCTGACTGTAAGTAACGCATTCCTGCTGCCAGTGTAAATCTTAGCAAATCTTCATTGTTACTGTCCCTACAAAGTTTATGTACTTTTAATGGTGGAGTAGGTTATTGTACTCTAATTTTATCCCTTATGGGTTCATAAAACTAGTACCTTACCAGTAGCAAAATAGGGTACCAGTTTTCCTACTCTTCAAGTCACTGGTTCGAGCTGAACTACCGCAGAAGACTGTCTCTTTTAGCCTTTCTACTCCGAGCCTTGGTGTGCCTTGTGTGCCTATGACATATAATCTTGTTAGTGAGATGCTAAAGCTAGCTAGTTGCCTGGGATAAGAGGGGGTGGCAAAAGTCAGTTGACCTAGGGGTCAGGAACTATAAATCCAATTCTAAATGTATGCCCACAATAAGTGAAAGTCAAAAGCTGACCCACACAGCTCACATCAAGATGTTTCATAGGTAGGGCTGTGCGAGGTTGGATCTTGTCCAACATAATTTATTACATGTGCGTAGTGATGCAGCAGCACATGACGTCAATCTAGGAACCAACATGCAGATGTTTCAGGATCTCCGTCAGTGCTGTACAACGTATTTGCATCTCTGCCCTCTGTGTAGTTCAACCACTGAATATAACTCTAAACAGACTCTTTCATTTCTGTTGAGCTATATATGTTTTGCAAGGATCTTATGACTATGATAAAACTGCATTTAAGAAAGACAGTTCAGGTGTCACCGTATCCCCCACACAGGTGTAGTCTTGAAACTATAGCTGCTCTTTTAACCATTCACTCCTCTGTGCCTTGTGGATCCCTCTGGCAGTAAAAGCTCACCATGAAATGAGGAGAGAACCACATGATGACTTGTTAATTAACTGTCTGATGCTGACTAGTCTCAGCAGGGGAATTCCGAGTCTCAGGAGGAGCATTGCAGGAAAATAACATCTTCCATAGTGTGTAAGCGTGTTTGGATAGGATGGTCTCTATGCAGTCTTTCACATCACCTATTTGCTCTGCTCCTGCAATGTCTGTAATCTGATTCAGTACATAATGAACTGGCTGCATTGTACAGCATCGCAGCTTCTGCCTCACGCTGAGCACTGGCAGACAGAGACTGCAGAGAAAGTCTATGCAAGGAAAAATTTTGGGTCCCGTTGATGTTCATCGCAGCTGCTTTATGTGTATACTTACCCTCTTGCCATGGTGCCACTTGGCCAGAATAAGGCAGTATCTCACAGGGCACCTACCCCACATTATGTCTGTAAGAATATCAAACTTGGACTGGTATCCGTAACAAAATCCACTACCTAACTGACTCCAGATGCGTCCTGTTAGAATGGGCAGCAAACATCGGCTTTACTTTACTTTGATCTTAGCTACACCAATCACATGCCACAGACTAAGCATTCTTAGAAGCATTGTATTCCTTTAATGAGATGCCTGAGATGTTGCACAGTAGGAAGGGCAGCTCTTCTCAATCCCTCTTTTTGCCTTCCATGAACCCTTTCTGAGGATACCTATATCTTTGGTTGGACCTACAAAGAGTAGGTCCATTCCCATTCCTGACCAGTGGAGGGGGGGTGGGCGGTAATTCAAGTCTGAGTAAATGTACATAGGATGAGCACTAATGAGCAAAATTATAGGAACTTTTTTCATTACCCCTTGACATAAGTAGATGCATTATGTGGATACCTTTTTGTTGCTGCACAGTGGCCCAGCTGGAGAGACCCATTAAAAAGGTTAAGAAGTTTAAAATATGCAGCACATGGTTGGGTTCATTAGTATTGATATCATCAAAGAAATGGTACCAGTGATGCTGGAACAGATAGGGGAACACATGGTGAGATTTGGCAAGGGAGAGAAGCAATTAGGCAGCTTAGCTAGCCGGCCCACACACCATAATTGACTAACACAGGCTCTCTTCAACTGGCATTATGCAAAAAGGCATGTGCATTGATGGAGCTACAAAAGGACCATAACTGGTTGCTCAGGGACCCTCTATCTACCCATCTGCCAATATAAGAGTTCTAAACTGGGCTACATTTCAATGTTATGGCCATTTAACTCAGTAGTTCTTCAGGACTCTACCAAACAATTAACGTTCTATATGATAAATTAATTCTGTGTGTTTCTTATTGCTTTATTCTCGTATGCTACAATCAAAAAAGGTACAAAATAATGTAATAATTGCCAGTTGGCCACCCCTTAAAATGTTGCCACCTTAAGCACTGACCTACCCGGTACTAAGTCTTGTCCACGTACCATTACCCTTTCCATTGAGAGTACATTTATTGGTCACAGAGACACTGTCTTTGGACAGGGGGGCAAAAGGTTGGTAGGGGTTATCTTCAGAAGACACAAAGATGATGAAGTTAAGTCCTTAGTAATATAGTTAAACCATTATCAGAGGGGCACACAGGGTTTTCTGGTTAAGACATTTAACTTGTGAATGGTTTGGCTTTAAAAGTTTAAAATTACTGACATGTTTACTTTCTAAGAACACTTTTCCACATGGGTGAACTTTCTATTGTAGTCGAGTTTTAACTGAATGGCCTGCCTTGTTTTCAGCCGTAATGGGACCAACCAATGAACAGTGCACTAATAATTATGTGTTAACTTCTATTAAAAAATAATTATTTTTGTTGTTGCCGTCATAGTAAACTGTGCCAAACTCTTTTCACTGTGGGCCTAATGTTTACTGATCAGTGTTGAATACATTTAGCCACATACTTAATGCTTGTTTATTGTAAGTAATTGTTAATTCAATTGACTTGTACGTTCTCATCTAGAAAATGATTTAAGTCATAATAAAAGAGTTGGAACTTAATAGATCATTACATTTTAGCAGAGTCTCTTTCTGTAAATTGGAGAGAAAAAATGTAACCAATCAATCATGTCTGAAAAAGGTTGTTGTACAAGAATGCAATAATAATGGTAATTATTTAAAGAGTAACTCCAGGCAACAAAAAATTAATTGGGAAACTGTGAATGCAGTTGAGGAAACACTGCAAATGTGATAAAGTTTATTTATCTTTAATCTGTTATTTATTTAATCCATGGCAACCAGAATTATTGAGATCCTGAATGGTTGCTGGAAGCTACTGCAGCCTCTTGTCACGTGCTCTGTGCTAATCCAACCTCCCTCCCATGCTCCATTGGGTGTGGGTG
>NW_017306479.1:1117968-1118523 GCF_000935625.1 Nanorana parkeri | reverse complement strand
AAGCCTTGCATGGCTGGAGGACATACGATTGAGATTATCACTCAGCCTCCTCCCCACTTTATAGGTTCCCAGCAGATCAACAGCATTCAAGGCTGGGAGCTCAATGCCCGTATAATTTGGCACAGGCGATGTGAGAATTTGGTTTAGCGACCTCTGCTGCAGGATAAGGTGCCAATGATGCAGAAGGGGAGACTTTAATATCAGAGCACACAAATACTTAGGTCCTAGGTTTTTTTAAGTAGTGGTCCTGTTCTGGAACTTGAGATGTACCAGCCTACCTAGCTGTACTGTATATCAAGCATATACTGTAATATATACATATACACATATATATACTGTATATATTGTATACATAGAAGTTTATCTGGACCTGAATTACAAAAGTGTAAACCTGTGTTTATATCAAACATCCATTTATGTCCAGGGGGAATTGAGAAAAGAAATGGAGCAGTTGCCTCACATGATCAGATACACACAGGTTAACGTGACTCCACTCACATGCATACATGCATTATAACTTATTAAGTCGAGCTTAGGTACATTTCTCTTTACCAT
>NW_017306479.1:1044235-1117931 GCF_000935625.1 Nanorana parkeri | reverse complement strand
TATATATATATATATATATATATATATATATATATACTTCATACTACCTCATAAATCTGGCCCTATATCTTTTTTTTTTATTTCATGTGAAAAAAATACATAGAATGGAACCATGAAGACTTTTTTTTCTTCTCCATGAAATAATTTTCCCGGAATACCCTAGCCCTAACACCAGACCTAAACCTGATTCTAACCTTAGCCCTAATGTGGCCCCAACCCTAGACCAAGCATACCGCTGTCCATACACTGTTAATTTTTATGGGAATGTCCATATGGAGAATATAATCAGAACATTCGATGATGTCATTAGACTTGTAGAATGGCATTTCAAATTGCGATTGATTTTAACATTCTGCTTTGGAATAAATCGAGTTTTCCATTCTGCTCCTTGATTTTTTTCCTCACTTTGGTTGAAATTGATTGTGGATTTGACCCCAATAACTATTAGAACACCCAAGGAACTTTACAAAAACTATTTTGTTTCAAACCAAATTATTCTGGTGTATGGCCAGCTTAAAGAGTAATTCCACTTTTGTGGAGAAAAAAAATCAATCCCCTCTGGATGCTCTATGTGCTTTACAAGGATTTTAACTAATTGTGTTGCAATGTTTCTACCTGTTTCTGTTCTGAAGAAAAATCTGTTTGTTCCAGTATGTCCTTTCCAAACGGCCCCCTGAATAGGAGGGTCTGGGTTCATTATAACCAGCTGGAGGACTTTCTGGGTTCTGTTGAGGAGAGGTGCAGTGTCTGCATCCCTCTGGTAGTATTTAACCCTGAGGGAGTATCTCACCAAAAATGAAACTCCTATTGCAATGGATGCCAAAAATTGTACTTGTATCTTAGTTCAGACTTCTGGGAAAATCAGTCAGTCAATCACAGAAGAAGGACGTGACATTTCTGGAAGCATCCTGTACACCACCTGTATATGGAACACCTCCAGGTCGCTTTGCATTTAATTGTTTTGACAGCAACTATAGTTTTACACAGAAAGGTCATTTGTAATAACATTAAATTACAAAATACCGTATTTTGCGCTCCATAAGGCGCACCGGACCAAAGGACGCAGGGTGTTCTGTGACAGCAGCTGTAGTTAGTGACAGCTGAGAAAGGTGGCGCTGTGATTACAGCGCCACTCCGAAACTGAGGAGAGAAAAATATGGTAGCTTGTGTGACAATTTTATATACTATATTTGTTTTTTAAAGATTTTTTTCATTTTTATATTTTTAAAGTTGAGTTACCCTTTAACAGTAATTCTACACCTAGCCTTAATTATTGCCCAAGCCCTAACATCACCCCTAATCCTATGCCAGACCAAAGTTTAGGTGGAAACAATTAGCCATGATTGGGGAAGAGTGGAGTGATTTAATCAAAACTGATTTTGCTGTGGTTTGTCAGTTGGTGAGATTTCGGTTTTTTTTCTTGCTTGTATATGCAGTCTATCTATAATAGATAGTCTATTTAATTTAGTGTACCGTATGTCTTTTCATCTGTTTTCTAATTTGTAGTTTTCTTGTGTGTTGCTGCCTTAAACTTTTTGTTTACCCTTATTAGTCTCATTATTTTACATTTTTCCCAGAAACAAATAAAAACAGACAGTGAAAGAAAAGGAAGTTCATTGGCAGCACTCAGGGATGAAGTGATTATGCATGAAGTCTACTAGGAATTATATGAATCTTGGACATATTGGGGGATAATTACTACCTCTGTTGGGTTTTTATTGTTGTCTGTATCCCTGTTGGGAAGATTTTCCTTCAGTTTCACCAAGACTGGAATACAATTTTTTAGTACAGTGATCTATTTTTTAGTTGTTGTCTCCCGGTACCCTGGATTTCACTTCACATGCTCTCCTGTCTAGTAAATACACTATAATGGCAATATACCTTACTGGGGTTATCCAAACAGTATTGGAATTAACTCAGGTGTGTCACTTCAACATCAAAATGGTACTAGAAGTTCATTTTAAAGTGTTGACAGTTGTGTTTTTCTTTACCCAATATCCATCTCTTATAGCCAGCCAAAACCTCCAACAGCAACAAAAGAAAATCTCTCTATTTTTTGTCATAGAGCAGGGGAAGACGAGAACTACCATCAGATTTTTATTGTTTAAGGATGAGTAGAAACGAGGAGCTGGGTTCAGTTTATCTGTCATTACAACTGGGCAGAGCCAGCCGTGAGCTCTGCCCAGCTGTCATTTGCGGGGTGAACGGCAGGCCGCTAACCCCGCTTCTGCGGTCCCTTTGGCTCAGTCGAGCCGAGGCATATGCCTTTGGCGCGGCTAATCGCTCGGCCGCCTTCAACTGCTGTACGGGTTATTGTGAATAGTCCGTACAGCAGCCCTTTCGGTTCGACTGAACCGAAGGGCTCCAGTGGCCGGAGAGAGCTGAAGGATCAGCCGAACCTATGGCTGTATCCTTCAGCTCAATAGTGAATAACTCCCTAAGATTTTTATTGCTGTCTGTTTCCCTATTGCACAATTTCCCTTACTTCCTGTGTGGTGAAATCATTCACATGGGACAGTGAGGGTAAATCTCAGAGACCCGAATAGCAGTAAAAGCATGCCTGGCATTTTAATTTTCTTCACTCTATCCAAACCTCTTCTTCAAACCACTCTTCTTTTTCTTCACTCTCTCCAAACCCCAAAAAAACCTTTTGGTTGGATATACACGTTAGGTATTTATTTTTATTTTAACCTTTTTTTAAATTAGTTTTCTACAACTTTTTAAATTATGTTTCCTATCCCAACATATCTTTCCTACAGCTACTAAATCCCTTTTATGTGCCATATTATGAGGTATCTTTACTTTTCATTGTCCTTAACATTTAGGGCATGTTCACATTTACGCTTTGTGGCAAGATGCTGTAAAAAGCATGTGCGTTTGCATGTTTGCCTTGTTGTGCCCTACAATGCAAAAAAAGGCCATGCAAGTTGCATTTTTCTAAATCATTATCAATATGCAGCCTTAATGCAACACATTGTAATGCATGACACAACACTCGTTAACACGTTGCAGTGGATTGCTAAACTATCAACTGGCCCTTAGGTTCATCTATGTTCTATCCAAGACCTCAAGCATGTGCAGTGAAATACAAAAAAATCCACCCCCTTACATAACCAGATGTTTCATAGAAATACAAGTCAGCTGGGCCATAGTAAACCATTTACGTAGCTCCTTGTAATAATATTTTTCAGTACAGATTTTTAATGATTTATTCAGACTTATACATTTATTCAGATATTTAAACAGCACAGAACTGACAAACAAAGTAGATAAATATTCCCTCTTTGATTGATGGCAGAAGGAGCCTATGGCTTCTCTGCCATCAGTATCCTCCCTCGTAACCCAGAAGTTTGGTGTACGGTGGATCGCTTCGGGACCGGCGGCGCGGACAAGCGCAGCTGACAGGTAAGTGTATGGGGAACTGGGGCAGAAAAAAGGTACTGGGCTGTTTTTACCCTAACGCAGAGAATGCATTAAGGTAAAAAACGGCCAGACCTTAATGCTACTTTAACATCAAATACATTTTCGTATCTCTTTATTTTATTTCCAAAGTGAAATTTCCGTTTCATTAGAATTTTTTTTTTTTCTAAAACCAAAATGTTTGATTTGGATAGAGAAGGGAGAGGATTAAAACCCCTCTTAGCTTTTTATTGCTGTGTGATTCACCTTTATTTCTTGTCCAGAAACACAATAAGAAGTAAGGAGAAATCTTTCCAATGAAAATAAATCCTCTCTCACTTTCAGTACCCGAAATAATGCTAATCAGGGCAACTAGAGTGAGTGAATCTCCCACACCCACAAGAACTATACACGGGTGATGCCCTTTTCTTACTTTATATAAAGCTAAAAGATACATGTTTTGGCTTTAGATACACTTCAACTGTACACTTTTCAAGAAATTTAGTATAACTCAAATTAGTGAATGTACTTCTTTCTTAAACTGACTGCTAAAAAGGAGGGCCTACCTTCATTATCTCCACCTGACAGTAACTTACAATGGTTGAAGGTGTCCATACACTGTGCAATCTTTGTTTGGAAATTGTACACACACGTGAAATTCGAACAGTTGATGGTACATCATCGATGTTCGTTTTTGATATTGTGATTTACAATTTTCGATCGGTCAGGTTGGAAAAAACATTTCTGACCGAACAAAAATCCATGACAAGGTAACCAGGGACGCCATCTGTCATTACACACTGAGAACCCGGAGAGGCCGTTGTGATATGATAGCGGCCCCGCCGGGTTCTCAGTGTGTAATGACAGATGGCGTCCCTGGTTACCTGGTAACCAGGGACGCTGATCTCTCTGCAAGTGGCCGGAGCCAGCCGTGAGATGACGGCTGGCTACGCCCAGCTCTCAGAAGCAGGCTGTCGGCCGGACCATGGCCGGCCATTCGGCCAGCTTCAGCTTTCACCTCGGCTCAGTGGAGCCGAGGCATATGACTTCGGCTCCACTGAGTCGCTCGGCCAACTTTGGGAGCTGTACGGGCTATAGTGAATAGCCCGTACAGCAGCCATTCGGTTCTGATCCTTCGGCCAAAGCTAGCAGAAGGATCAGCGAAGCTCCGGCAGCTTAGTGAATAGACCCCATAATAATTATATTGGATATATATTGGATATATACACTTGGAATGACAAAGTTTTATTGTTTATATACCCTGGGCATATTAGAGAAGATGTATTAGCTACATTGAGGTTTGTGTCTATATATATATTTTCATAGGAACTGCATTGCAAAAAATGGTGACTTCACTCAAGCACTAGTTGCAGAAAAATGCAGCGCACATCCCAAACCCACCTAAAGACAGCATTGTAGTGTAAACAGAGCACATAGAAAGCATTTCCTCTCAATGTCCCCTTGTGTTGACTGGCCCCGATCAGGTGCAGATAAACACCAGTCACCATACATAGTGTGAACGGGCCATGGGGCAATATGACAAGGTACCGTAGTTGTTAGGTGTGTACATTCTTTGGCCATTAGCTGCCAAGTGACACAATGATGCTGATTTACTAATGGAGCTGAGATTAACACTAAAATGTGTGAAGAGTCACCAGGGATATGATATTTAAAAGCTTGCAGTGGGGCTACTAGTATTGGTATTGGTGCATCCTAATAGATACTGTAAAGTGAGTAAGCTTTGTCACTGCAGGACAGGAAGTGTGTTACTGGCAGGATCACTAGATAAAATAAAAGGGAAAAAAGACTAAAACTTTCTTGCATCATCCTCCTAGAGTGATGGCTATAGGCGTAGTATAGTGAAACTCTGACTTCAACTCCTCATCAGCACAACGATAACTGAAGAAAACGAGGATTTTTTTTGGACTCTATTCAGGTGTGAAAATTGAATAGCATTTTTTTCCCCTCATGAAACTGAATGCATTAATAACAGGATGGATTCATCCCTGGCATGAAAGTAGAGGTCATATTGAGGAAAATGACACCGAATGTCTAAAAATGTCATCTACTTTAAGAGATCCTGGGCACAATGCCAAGAGCAGCATTTAAGGCAGCCCTGGACGTATGCTCCAAAAATAACACGCTAGAGGATCTGGAGGGTGGAAATCTTGAAGTGACACCTTAAACGGCTCAAGATATCATTTGCGGCCTATCGTTTCTTAATAAACATATTCGTATTGCTTTAGTTTAATCAAACGGGGGGGGGGGGTCCACGATCTTCGTCAAAATTTAGAAAATGATAGCACCCTTCCAATAAACAATAAACTGTCTTTTGCAGCATTACCAGAGACAGCTTTAAAGCCCGTCCATCTAAAACAAACCAACTGAATAGTCTTTTATACACAGAATGACTTATCGAGCATTCCCTATGCAGTACATCAAGGAGCTGCTGGGTACATGCTTCTATAAGCCTCGTACACTAAATGGCACCGAGTAAAGGTTTGTTGTACATCCGCTCTCCTGGTACAGGGATTGCAGGCTGAAGACTATGGCACATTTACTGATAATCTAATCTGCCAGTAATAAAAAATAAATAAAAAGGGGAAAACAAATGATGACTAACTAAGAAATTAACCATTTTGAAAATTAAACTGACTAATTAAAGATTTCAAATGTACCAGTTATTTTAAACAGGATTTACATAGTACCAACAGTTTGCGCAGTGCTTTACAGTATAAGGAAAACATTACAGTTACAATACAAATCAAGACAAGATGGTAAGGAGGGCCGTGCCCGTGAGAGTTTACAATCTTAAATAATAATTGTCAGGGAGAGGCCCACAATTGTTTTGCTTTTGTTTTTACATTTTAATCTTTACCAGTTCATACATGAAAATACGACACAATGGCAAATAAATGTTGCCATAATAACACTATCAAAAATAAATTGATAGATGATTTATTAACTGGGTAATCTTCACAATCATTATTGATTTAAAAAAATAAAAATAAATAAACTCAATAAAAAATCTCCTGAAACTAAAAAAACAAACAAAATCAATTATCTAAACAGAGAGGTCTGTTTTTGAAAGTTCCCCTCAGATGACCGCATAAGTAAAAAACAGGGTTCCGGGCCACAAATTAGTTCTTTAATAAATCACACACTTAGATTAAATATTAAATCATTTATAAATAAGGGAATTGCAGTATTTATACCAATACAAATATCAATAAACTATCCAACTTTTAAAGTTGCAGAAATAAAATATTCAGTCAACCAAGAGCTCTGAAGTGGTTAACTTTCTGATGAATTCCAACTGTACCATGTTGTATAAATGTTTTATAATACAAGACAAGATACAATCACTGTATTTAGGTGATGTAAGTGTGAGATCTCTCTGTATTAAGCTGTGAATATTCATGAACTCTTGTTTCTTTTGATATATCCGCTCACCCAGGTACACTCGGGAATCTTCCACATCGGTGATGTGAAAATCGTTGATGCCTGAAGTTCAAAAGGTACGTTTTTACTTTACATTCTGAGTCGGTACAAAGAAATAAATAAGAAGGGCACACGGTACATGTAGCTCAACAAATAGCTATTGAATACACTAAAATGTTATATCGAGACCAGGATGCTGGAGGTTCACGTATAGGCAAACTCCTGGGAGGAAAGCAAATTCCAACCGATGAACAAAAAAAAACCCAGCATAAATCCCAGGTGAGCCTAGATTTAGCAAGAGATGCTATGTGTGTGTTTCACTAAGAAGAATACAGCAAGGATAGGACTAAAGACCATTTAACCTAAGTTATCTCATCATGTTCTGCAATTTAAATATATGCGCTGGCAATATTTCCACTGTTTATGTGAAGAACAATATATGTTATATATTTTATTGAAATATTATTTATTTGGTAGATTCATTCATTCATTCATTCATTCATTCATTCATTCGTTCGTTCATTCAATTATAATGTTGATAGAATAGGCTTTTAATGTAGTTTTCAGGTTGCTGTACAAGGGATTAAAGGTTGAGACAATATAAAAAATAAATGAATTTTTTGTTTTTGTAATTATATGTTTTTGTGGTCAGAATTTTGTAATGGTTACTGTAAATATGTTTATTGCTATTTGGATTATGCCACGCTGTGTCAGAGCCAAAACAATAACGAATACTGATGATACTACTACTAATAATAATAATGTGTATTTTTTTTAATATAAAAAGTTCATAATCATTGCTATTAGTATCTATGCTATTTCCCGTGTTTCTGTTTCTTCTTGCTTATTTTTTTTTTTTTTTGCAGTAGACCATCACTTTAAAGTAAGATTTAAGCACAATAAGATTAAACCAACAGCAGTTTTTCTAAACAAGGACAACACAAATAATTATAAATTGGGTAACAAAAAATATATATAAACAATATAGACCGCGCTTGGATATGTGCAATAACTACTAGTGATGGCAAGCTGCAATACCATAAAAGTGTGTGTTCACTTTCCCATAAATACAGGAGGTATTAGTAACAAAAAAAATGTATGATAACAATAAGAATCAGAATAAGTAGTTACAATCGTGAGGATTTAATTATGTGTACTTTTTAATAAACGGGAGAACAAACTGCTACATAGGTGATTTTATTGACATTGAGGCAGCCTGACAATTGTATAGGTTATTATTATTATTATACAGGATTTATATAGCGCCAAAAGTTTGTGCAGCGCTTTACAACATAGGGGGTGACAGTACAATCACAACACAATGCCATACACACGGATTAGAGGACGCTGCTCCTGATAGCTTACAATCTACAGGGTTACTTTAATGTTGATGTAAAGGTGTCAACGAGTACAAAACAATGGAAAAAATTTACACAGATCTATGTTTGTATCAAATGCCCAAATAGTTCAGGGGCAGTGTTGTTTTTTTTTTTTTTAAGTCTCCTGAACCTGATTGGGTATTGGGTTTGCAATGAGCACAGGGTTAATATAGAAGGTAAAACTACTGGCCAGCACAGTGGCTTGGTGGTTAGCACTTCCGCCAGTACTGTGCTCCCCGGTTTGACACTTCCTGCATGGAGTTTGCATGTTCTCACTCTGTGATGGTGTTGGTTCCTCTCACACTCCAAAGATGTGCTGGTAGGTAAATTGGCAGTATGATATTCTACTGAGTGAGCCTAAGAAGGCTGGCTCACCTCCTATCTGCCCCAACAATTAGGGCATTGAGTCCCCAGTGAGAAAAGTGCTATATAAACTATGAAATCATTTCCCAAGTGTATTGCCATGCTTATTTAAATTATTATTATTAGTATTATGCAGGATTTATATAGCACCAACAGTTTGTGCAGTGCTTTACAATATAAGGAAGACAGTACAGTGACAATACAATTCAAAACAAGATGGTTAGGGGGCCCTGCTCGTGAGAGTTTACAATCAGCTTACATCATTCTTAAAGGACTGCTATCATGAAAATATTGCATTCTGTCATCTGTATGTGGTTAATGAACTTAGTGATAGTTTTCAGTAAATGTATTCCTGTTTTGGCCCATGTGGCCTTAGGTTTATATTTCACCACGCATAGAGGGTTACTCACAAAGCTGGCTGAAGGATCAGCCGTAGCTTCGGCTGATCCTTCGGCCGCCGGAGCCCTTCGGTTCAGTTGAACCGAAGGGCTGCTGTACGGGCTATTCACTATAACCCGTACAGCTCCAGAAGCTGGCCGAGCGGCTCAGCCGAGCCGAAGGCATATGCTTCGGCTCGACTAAGCTGAAGTGAAACCCGAAGCTGGCCAATCAAATTCTTCTAGCAGGTCCCGGCCAATAGGAAACAGTTGTTTCTTAATTTTTTTTCTTTTTATCATGATCTTTCTTTTTGTTTTTTTAATATTTTTTTTTTCTTAATTAATGATCTTTACTTTTTTACTTTGAAAAAAAATCTTTATTTCTTTTTTAAGATTTATCATTTATTTAACCTTTTAAACATTTTTTTGCTACTTTTTTTTTCTTCTACTTTTTGCACTGATTTTCTCTTCTGCTCGGTACCACGGAGGTACCGAGCAGAATAGCCAAGCCGAATGCCACTCGGCGGCATTTGGCTATTCACTCACTGCCATTTGGCCCCTATGAGAATAGGCCGAACGGCAGCGAGTAGCCTGGCCCGGCAAATGCAATCAACACCTGGTTGTGACCAACAAATTATGTAGCCTGGAGCAACATTCAGCATATTTATTCCCAGATAATTTTTTGTACAAGTCATTGTGAATTGAGAAAGTTGATTGGATGACCAGTAAAACGTCTTCAAGAAAAATACAGCAAGTCCAGTTGCTTTGACTTATTTTTTACAGATAACCCTCATAGTGCTTAAAAGAGTCACTGTTTATTCATATTTCATTTTTTTTTTTGCTCTGACCCCTTTTTATTGTGAGTCCCAACACTTGCCACTGTCAATTTTGTCAATTCTGGACAGGTTACTCTACATATACATATACTGAGACGCCGCAGCTGAAGCTGCTTGACTGACAGCTGGCTCTGCCTATCTAGAGGCAGAGCCAGCTGTACCTTGCAGCTTCATTTTTAAAACGCTGCACAAACTGTTGGCACTATATAAATCCTGTATAATAATAATAATAATTTTTATTTCTTATCCTGCATCGGGGAAGCCATTTTTTTTCTATATATGCCCAAGCCAGACATTAAAATGTAACTCTGTTCAGATTTAACTCAATGCTCCCCTGGTCACGTACATGGATTACTGCTATTTTTAGCAAGTTGCAGATTCTTAACTGCTGCCATCGGTGCTTTAATTCACATATGGATTTCACTGGCTTCCTACTTCCAGAGTGGGAGTGTATTCCTGCTATAGTCATATAATCAGTTCTAGTATTGCCATAATAGGAACAACTGCAGGGAACAGCAGTGAGCCAATTGCATGGCCAGAAATATATTTTTGCAGTGGATTTTTTTTACACCTATAACATACAAAATGTCTCTATAGAAGAAAGCTATGTTTTGTATATTTTCCAGGATTAGAAAAGCATAGCTATCAGTAGACTGAAAACAAGTTTATTCGTATTTATTATAATATTACTGTTGGCTCTCAGGTCAAACCTCTGCAATGTCTAGGACCCTCCCCTACAGATGTGTAAAAGAGCTCCTCTGAGTCAGGCACTTTTAATTACCACAGTGCTAATGAAATGCTGGTAAAATGATCTTGTATGGAAGACTAAATTGGCTGTTTACAAAAAATTCAAAGGCTGTTCACTTTAGTTTAGGGAATAAGATAAAACAGTGTTCACTGTAATCAAGACCAATCACGAGATAGGAATAAACCCGCTTTTTAATTTTCCTTGCACATCATTTCCCTATGGATCCTGTCTGCGTCTGAGCACGGACACCCGCACCCACACGGATGTGTGGTTCGGGTGAGCGAACGGCAGTGCAGGGCCGCGTACCCCCATATAGAAAAACAGGCTGCTGTGTGCAATCACATGCAGCACCTGTCCTTCACCGGAAGCGGCCCGATACAGTTGTGCACGCCGCAGGGATCTGTATGGACCGGCTCTTATCAGTGTGAATGAGGCCTTAGAGTGACTCCTTTCTCAAGCAGAGTGCTATGCAGTCACCCTTGTGTGTGCTAGTAAGCTGTGTGTGTCTCTACAAACACATAGACACAGCAAATCAAGCTACTTCCCTCCCTCCTGGCCCCCTCTCCTTCTGCACTGTTGAACAGTTGCTGGAGTCTGCACTCTCTTTTGTGATCTTATACTGGACAGGAAGTTCAGAGAAGCTGAGCTAAGAGACTTGGAAGCAGCTGTTCAAAAACATGTTGATTGTAAGTGCTCAGGCAAAAATATAAAGCAATGCTTTGCTGGGCAATGTATATTTGTTTGATCTGGATTCATTATTGAAAAAAAGTTAGGGAGCTTAATACTACTTTAAGGAACTTGGTCAAAGGGGCTTTTGGACCCATTTTCAAGCCCATTCAGCCCTGCACTGCAAAATAAGACTCTCAGTACTTAATTTCTATGCTGTTCGTCCCAGCAGAGCAGAGCTCTGGTCAGTAGAGAAGTAGTAGGGAAACCAACATTTAGGGAGTGACAATCTCCTGGGTCCTCAACAGCCCTCACTTGTTCTTCCTGCTGATTTTATTGTCGCTATTATCCTGCAATGTGTGGAGGTTAGAGAGAAGAACCATTGAAGGCTGCAGGGCCACCCAGCAGTTCTCCACTTCCAGGTGTGTTAGTTTCCCTATGGTAAGTATTGAGAGGCCTCTTCTACCCAAAACATTTTTTGGGTCTTTTTAATTTGATGACAAGGTCACGTTAATAACGATTAAGCCCCCGTTCACATTAAGGCAACAGCGTTTCAGTGCAGGTTCTGCACTTTTTCTATCACGTTTTTGTGGTGCATATATAAAGTTGTGCATTTTTATGAGCAGGTTTGTCACATTCATGTAAATGGAAAAAATGTGCGCAAAAAAGTGCAACAACAATTGCAATGCACATTTTCCAGTGTTTCCTATTGAGTCTACGGGGACAAATCTGGCACTGATCTAAGAAAGACTGACTACAACATTATGGGGGTTAATTATTCATAAAAAATGTATGCCATACTGCATGTTGTACAATACTCATCAAAGATTCTGCAATTGGACAAAAAATGTAAATGCCAGCAGTGGCACTGCCGGTTTTCGAGGAAAGCAAGACCAACTGCAGAATAGGCTTCCATATTTTTTTCATGACATGTTTCTTTTAAAGATGAACAAGGGTTTGGAAGCCATTGGGGCTGTATAATATTTTTTTGCAGCAGGGCTACGTTGCTTAAATAAACACTCTGCCAGTCTTTGGTGGAGAGTCAGAATGGGTTAATGAATGTTTCCTATAATAACCGGTTTTCCAGTCACTGTGTTATGTGTAGGGTTACCATTGGGAGATAAATCAGATTTCATCCATAGGGAATGACTGACAGGTAGGGGTTAGGAGATATGTCTCTGGTTTGAGATTGGGAAAGGCAAAAAACATCTGCAGAACTTTGACATTCAATGTGTTTTATACTTAAATTGTCTTGTCTATTAACAGCTTTGACACTTTGGAGAGTGCTAAGATGGTAAAATGAAATTAATAAAGACCTTCATCTATACGTATACAAGTATTTGTTTACATTATAGATGTAGGTAGAGTGTAAGGGTTAAAGGAGAACTATGGGGTCAGTGTTTTTCCCCATAGTTCTCCTTAGGGTAACGGGAGGACACAAACTAGCGTCCTCCCGCTACCCTAAGCTCAGTATACCGCGAGCTACAGCTCGCGGTATACTGAGACGCCGCAGCCGGAGCGGATCCCGACATAGATGACGGGATCCGCCCAGCTGCGTGAGTGACAGCTGGCTCTGCCTATCTAGAGGCAGAGCCAGCTGTACCCGCCCCTTCCCCCGTCCGTTCCGCCAGTCAGCGCTGGCAGATCGGAGCGGGGAGAGGGGAATCCAGCCCTCCCCCTGTCGCGGCAGAGAGCCGTGATAGGATCGAGAGGTGAGCGAACCTGGTATGTGTTCGCTCACCTCCCGATCTACTGAGCCGACCTGTGACAGTCTCATTGTCACAGGCCGGCTAGAACTATGAGGTGAGTGGAAATCACTCATCTCATAGTTCTCCTTTAAAGGATTAGTTCACCTTTAGATTAAAACTGCCCATGCGTTTCAGCACCCTCATTACATTAAAAAACGCTGCTCAGATTTGTCATACATGTAGGCTGTGGACGGCTTCCCCCAACCCTGCCCAAAAAACCTGTGGGAATTTTGGGCATCTGCCAACTATACATGTAGATTTTTGCATTATGCAATCATCTCTAACCTATCCTGACAGGTGTTTCCTGTTTTTTTTACCTGGGGAAGCATATTATACTCCCCCCATCCAGGTCCCTTGAGGATGCTGCTCCCGCTAATCAAGTGCCACAGAGTAATCCTCGCCAGCCGGACCCCTTGACTCCCCTCAGGCCAATGTCATTAGTCTTCAGGATCCCTAGAAAACCCCTCTGGTGGACAGTCAATGGGCATTGTCCACATCACACAGGTAGTGATGTGGACACCTGGAAGGAGGACCCCAGGAGGAAGTAAACAGAGAGAAGGACCCGGCGCTGGATGATGACCTGACCGCGGATAAAGGTAGGTAAGGTTCAAATGATTTTTCAAGATCTTTATTTGAAGAGTTAATCTGGGTACATCCAGTTAGGTTAATTTTTTTCATTCAGCTTTTGGGCTAAAAGGAAAAAACCTTCTTCTTCTTCTTCTTATTATTATACTGCAGGATTTATATAGCGCCAACAATTTGCTCCGCGTTTTACAATGTATTCTGTAACAGACTTTTCCATCCACGCTGTTAAATCTTCCGCTGCAGCTATTGCATTTTGACAGCCAGCTAGCTGTCAAAATACCTGAGAAGTGGCTACATCTGATTGGACAATTTTCTACCAGGCTCCTTTAATTGAATGTTGCGCATGAGCCAGCAGACAGGGCCACCCACTGAGCGAATTTTGACCATTTCTGGCTGCAATTCACTCAGAACTGGCCGCAATTCACTCAGCTTGAGGCTTTCTTCCACCAAAAAAGATTGTTCCCTTGAACAAATGCACAAACAATTGTGCCAAACAACAACAAAATAATGCTTTCAGGTATAGAAAATGCACATGTGTATTATGTATGAATATTCCGTTATCTTAAGATGTTAAAATAGACATAGAAAAAGATAATTTTTAAATGGAAAACAGCCAACAATCCCAGCGGTACAAATCGATTTTTCTAGAGACTTCTAAGAAAGATCTTTTTGCGATCAACTTTCTTGAAAGAACCACTGTCACGGAAATATTGTAGTCTGATAAGTGTATGTGGTTAATACATGCCATGACAGTATTTGGTATATTACATCTTTTTTTATTTTACATTTATTTGAACTTTTCATGTTCATTTATTCTTTGCTCTACATTAAAGTAATATTAAACGATTAAAGTTTTTTTCCAATAATGAATCCAGATCAAATAAACATATATTACCATTAAAGTATTTCTTTACATTTTTGCCTAAGCACTTACAGTCATCATGTCTCAGAACAGTTCTAACTTGCTTAACTCTGCTTCCCTAAACTTCATGTCCAGTACAAGATCACTACGGACAGAGCAGTCTCCAGCGGCTCTCCATCTACTAGTGTGGGAGGGAGGAAGGAGCAGGGGAGAGGATTGCCTTCCTGTATCTGTATGTTTTGTGGAGACACACATAGCTTACTAGCACACACAAGGGTAGCTCCATAGGACCCTGCAAGGGAAAGGATTCACCCTAAAACAGGATACCAGGGCCTGTACTCAGTAGACCAGCTGATTCTTCAGGAAGCTAAAACTTTTATACATCAAGGAGAAGCATCAATTGTGATATAATCAGTATTTAAAATAGCATAGAAATCTTTTGACTTCAATATCACTTTAACTGTGTATTAATCTGGTTGGCTGAAACTGACATTTAGGCCTCATTCATATAGATGTCAAGAACAGACAATTGCTTTGTGGTGTTAAAGGTTTCTGAATGTTTTGCACTGAATGGTCTAGTAAACACATCACATTTATAATGTGTTCCAGTTGCTTTGCTTTATGCTGTATTTGGTGTTGGTCACCAACTTGCAAAGCTTACCAAACTTCTCAATTCAGGTTAACGACGGCATCCCCTAAACGCATGCCAAACAGGACGGATCCTTAGCCAGTGAAGGGATGCGCAATCAAAGAAGTTGGGTGCCAGTCACTTTAAGTGCCACTTTAAATGCGTTATTGGAGAACTGCAATTTGGAGAGAGGGTAAGGGGCTTAGGACATCCATGGCAAAAAATAACAGACTCACCAATTCCCTTTCAGTCTTCCACAGTGCAGAATCAATTGAAGAACAGACTGACACTGGGTAATAGAGCAACAGCTGAACAGGGATAGGCATGTGATCTTCCATAGGAGAGACACCAGACTTGGCCTTGAGGTCCATATTAGCACCAGGCACATCCAGTAGACATCCAGCTTCTCTGGTTCTCCTCCTCAATCAGTTCCAGACCCCTCCAGGGTTCATATGTGTGGCCTCCTCCAGGCTTGAGGCCTAGTCAGCTTTTCATCTTTGAGGCAGGCTGGACTAAGCACATGCCAAAATCCCTGAGTATATACACGCTCCCCCAGCATGCACCACTGGCCATGAAACTCCCTGGTCATTCATAGAAACTCATGATGTTCTCTAGACATGTGCATGCGGATTCGGACAAACTTGTTGAATCACAAAGTTCAGATGAAGGAATTATTATATGCCCAAATATACGAAAAATATATTTGACATAAATTAATTTATTTTGTATGGGCACCGCCATCTTCTTGCGTCCAAGATGGCGGCGCCCATACATGTGTATGACGTCATGCGCTGCGCCTCCAAGTCAGAATTCAAACAGCATAATTATTAATTTCATCAAAGGTTTTTCCTTTTTCATTTGTCTAATGTTCTCCCATTGGGCTGCCCCACACTGCAGCAGAGTCACACCCCACTGAGGCAGGTACAATCAATGACAGAACACCTGGAATTAACCAGATAATAGCCAAATACAAATCAGTTAGACTGATTACAGTACTAGCACAGCTAAATTTCTAGGAGCCACTCCACAGAAGGTGGTAAGGGCTAGACTTTTGGTCTGGAAATGGTTAATAAGGCATTCTGGAAGCTTTAGACAGCACTTTACAAACCCAAAAACGTGTCAAAACGAACCAAAAACACATTGCAAAGCTACTGTATATGTGAGTCACAAGCATTTTAGCAGATGTTTATTTTTAACACCCGTGTGAACTCAACCCTCGAGTTTTGGCACTTAGACTGTTAAGATTCTGGTGTGCTTGTGATTATTCTCTTTTCAGAAGAAAGATTTCACAATATGAAATAACCAATAACAGTCAGTGCAATATAGATGATTGAATGATAAAGTCAGGGACCCTCTGTATCACAGCGATGTTGTACTGGCCCTTTTGCCATTTGTTTTGTATTTTGTGCCGGCAGTTATTCTCTGCTAGAACGTACTTTCCACTGTATTCTCCCTGCCGCCTGAAAGTGATTTAAAACGACTGCTTCTGTCCTTGACTACGCATTTATTAAAAGCTCAGATTGAGATGAAACACTTACCAAGAGGATAAATCAAATTTATACATACTGTTGATGAAATGAACATTTCTGAAAACTCATAGCAGAGATATACTGAACAGAGCATGGTGATGTAAGAGTTAAAATACTGAGAGGAAGATACCAATGGGGAGTCAGACATAGGTTAATACTGTGACATTATAAAATGAGCATGTAAAATGATCAAAGATCATACATACAGGTACATCCCAACTTTTTAAGATAAGAAGGGAGGACACTATTTAGTATGTAGGCAAATGACATACCCCTTCCACACCCCTAGTTACATGACCATAAAGAATTAATATGCGCAAAATGATTGGTTAAGCCCACATTTTTTGCCTTTTTTTAACCAATACTTTTCCCTTACACTGGCTTAATACACCAATACAGAGGTTGGATGAAAGACTTAGTGGGATTAATTAACTGTTTGCATAGCAAACAGCTACGTGAATGATATTCACAACACATTATGACCAGTAGATGGAGCTGAGGAGCATAGGGAATTCCTATGCTCCTTGGCTCCCCCTAGTGGCCATACTTTTCTGTGAATTCTTTACTACACTAAGGTGTAGTAATTCACACAGCAAACAGCTTGGCAAATGGTTTATAACTCACTCCCTTAGTGTTGTGAAATACTATTGGTATTTAAATAGTGCATTTTTAGAGGTCTAGAAATTTTGCTGTCCCAAAAAGAGGGACAGCAAAATTTGGTTCCAAAAGAGTTCCTTTTGCTTGTGAAAAAACAATACAGGCATTCCTCGGTTACCCACTTACCTGCTTTGCGACCACTCGCACTTACGACGGACCACCGAGCGACCTCCGACCTCGCGTGTCAGCGTCAGTGCGACGTGTCGCCGGTGGAAGTGACGTCCTCCGATCTTCACTGCGGGTCCCGGTAAGTATTTTAATTGCCCGATGTACAGTACACTGTTCGGTACTGTACATCTGCAACGCTATACAGTACTGTACTAATGCAGTACAGTACTGTATAGAGTTCCTCACTTAACGACCAATTCGTTTAACGACCTGGTCGTAGGAACGGAACTCGGTCGTTAAGTGAGGAATACCTGTAGTCTTATTTTAGCCAATGTGCAGTTCCTATATAATTAAACCTTTGGTATAGTATATGTAAGACTCTCATAACCTTTCCCACAACCTTTTGAGTTCATATAGGCTTAGACTACCCACTACAGATAGTTCAGCCTTGATTAAATGCTGGCAAGCCTCAGTGGTAAAATGTGTCCATCCAATTACCAGTTTGGCAGCAGTGGCATACTCATCACAATGTTGTGCCACAGTCATCTGGCAGGCTCTTGATAGTGTAGAATAAATGAGGCTGGAAATACCTATGGGCCTGTAAAACCTAGTGGGCCCATGATCAGTCTTATCTACACTGTATGTGGTCACGTATATTCCATACACAAGAAAAGAGGTATTTAGCTATTCACATCCCCTGATGCTTAGAACCCATTTACATTTGTGCGTTACTTAACCACATGTGCGTTAATGTGTGCCGCGTTAAGGGCCCAGTCATACCATATCCAGTGCGTTCTGGCACGGTCCAAGCCTGGAAAGCACTAGATATGGTGTGACTAGGTCCTTCGACAACCTATTGGAATCGATGGGCTGCCAACGTACCAAAACATCTCAAAAATTGGATGTGCCACACAATATTTAGAGCAATGTATGGCAATGTACTATGCTGTATTGCAGCGTGCTGCAAGGCATGTGTATTGCCTTAGTGGGGTAGCAAAGTGGCGTAGTGCTTAACGGGGGTCCCTGGTTCAAATCCCAGTCAGGACACTATCTGCAGGGAGTTTGCATTTTCTCCTGGTACTCCAGTTTCCTCCCACACTCCAAAGACATGCTGGAAGGTTAATTGGCTCCTGTCTAAACTGGCCCTTGTATGTATACATGTACAATAGGGACCTTAGATTGCAAGCTCCTTGAAGGCAGAGACAGATGTAAATGTACAATATGTAAAGCTCTGCGTAAATTGTCAGCGCTATATAAATACCAAAAATAAATAAATAGTGCGTTGTGGTGGCTTTCAAAAATAAATAACAATGCATGTAACAAATTGTCAGTGCTATATAAATACCAAAAATAAATAAATAGTGCGTTGTGGTGGCTTTCAAAAATAAATAACAATGCATGTAACATTACCAACATTGCACAAGTCCAAATGGACCCTAAATATTTTATGTAATATATAACAATGGCTATTCACCCCAAATCCAAAACTCAAAAATTGGGGTGAATAACGCATGTCCATGTACAAACAGAATGCACATTGACGCATGACAAAGCACCTACCTAACACTACAAAGCACACACCGCTACCCACATGCATAGATCTAAAAGAGCCCTCAAAGATTTTTTGCAAGACCTATGGAGCTTAAGTTCTGATTTTGTTCTAAGGCCCAGTGACTTTTGGTTATCCACCTATTTGGAGTTGTTGTACTAGGCTTGTCTCTGCTATAGACATGGTACACACGGATAAACTCTAAAGCTCCAGGCAGAAAAAAAAAGCAGTTGAATAAAGTTGGGTAATTTTTGAAGAACAAAACTCAATGTATATTAAATGCTATAAATACCTAAATCTGACTTCATTTCAGCCTCTAGTAATCTCTGGTACCCAGACAGGGAGAGGGAGGGGTGGCACCTAGGACCAATCAGGTGTACTGCATTTATGAATATTGACAATTAACATGCTGATAGAAGGAGAGAGTAGAGAGGAGAACTTGTTGGTGTGCTGCTGCTCCTGCACTGTCCAATCACATACTGTATAAGGAGCAGAGAGGTGACCAAGCTGTGCTGCTACACAGCAACAGAGAAAACTCCGGTCAGCAGGCTGTCTGTGCTGTGTAATAGAGTTGTGTGACTCTTAAGACTGGCTGGACTGTAATACAAACCCTTTGGTAGGTAAGACAGCTCCAATATATGTATTTCAACCGTGTACTCTGGAGTTCAGATTCAAAGCTTGACCAATTCATTTGTCCTCCCTTATACAATCCTGAGAATGATATTTGAAGAGTAATAACATTCGGCCTCAGTAGAATTCCCTTGCCACTCTAACAGCCATGGGACTGATTTAATAATGTGACAGAACCAATAGCAACAACATCTGAGCAGTCTAGTACAGTTATCACTATGAATGTGATCAGTGGTTGCTATGGGTTACCGTTGTACATTAGCGCTCTGTGCGCGGTGTCATTAAATAAAGCCCCGGAGTCTGGATGATTGTAATCTGGTTATCTGCACTTTATTCATCTTTGGCAAGTGACACGGGATTGTTTTTGGCTGCTATCGAAATCCTCACCTCGGAGACAGCAAAGTATAGGCATTGTAATGCTGAAATTCCCCCAATAAATCAGTGCCTGACATACAGACCGGCAGAAAAAAAAAATGTTATACACGGAATAATAAAAGAATGAATGTAATGTGTGCTGGCGTTCGTTCAACATCCTCTGCAGTCTCATCCCCGTGTTATTCTACAGGATCTGTGAACGGGCGCAGGAAATCACATCTCTCCTCTTTTTTTATATTTAGGGAGAACGTAACAGCGCTTTTTCTGCCCTAAAAAAAAAACGCAAAATAAAATATGCCCCCCCAACAAAAAAAAAATCCCATTCATTTCTATGGCCCTGTTCAAATCTGATCGTTTTGACGCAAAAAGCAAAACGCCTGTCACTGGACAAAAAGTACAGAAGCTTTATTGGGGGGATATTACAGCTCGTTTTGGCCCCATAGACTAAGAAGAAAACGCACGTTTGCTGTGTTTTTGCACGCGTTTAATACACATTTCTGCACAATCTGCTCACAAAACCGCACGTAAATCCCTGCAGAAATCGCGCAAAAACGTGCGGCGAAACGTGCAAAGACGCTGTCGCCTAGCTGTGAACCCAGCCTTAGGTGTGAACACAGCCTCATTCACACAGCTAAGTGTTGGCCCGTACAGATCCGCGCGGCGCATTACAGGTGCCGCGTGTGATTGTGTACGCAGACAGGATGTGCGGCTCGGATGAGCGTACGGCTGCGTACTCCCATAGAGAAGAACAGGCTGCTGCGTACAAATCACACACACCACCTGTCGTTCCCGGCCATGCACGCTGCACGGATCTGTACGGGCCTACTCTTAGCTGTGTGAATGAGGCCTAAAGGCATCTGATTTCCTGGTCAAAGGATTTGTCTTAGTCTCTATCCAGTTCCAGATTTACACAGCTCTGTCAGACAGCACAGCCCTGTCTGGAAGGGGAGGGGATCTGACACTTACACGTCTTGTCCCTCCCCCAGACTGTGATTGGACAGTGAAAGGAAAAGCAGCGGTCTGATGAGCTCATCTCTCTGCCACTCTTCTCTCACCTCCTATCAGCATGCAACTTGCCCTTGCATAATTTATTACATATCCGATGGGAAAATACCAAATTTCTCTAATTTGCATGTGCTGGTTGTAGAAATATGACAGAAATATGGGAATTGTTTTATTTGTAAATGCTGAACTGCTGGTAAAGTTCTTTGCACACCAAGGAATTTCAGTCCTGTCTGAAAAACAGGATTGTCTAGAGGGGTTGTAAGGTCAATGTCCTGTTGTCCATTGTTTGGGCCTGGATGAAAGGTGGATTCCTGACCCCTGAAAGGCGATGGCTGTGCATATCTTCTTGTTGCCATTTGTAAAGCCAATAAAGATCTTTTTGGACTTCTGAGATGATTACCTGGCGCTCTTTTTTAGACTTCAGTCACATGGATTTTGCATTCTGTGCGTCTCCTCCCTTTGGAAGCCAGTAGGTATCCCACCACACTCCATACCTGAAACCCCTGGAAAGGAAGGTGCTGAAATTACTGCCGATGGCACCACAAAATCATGTTACCAGCACCCTGAAAGGATAGGTCAAACAAACGTCTTTTATTGACGCATGTTGTCATGATGAAAGCAACGTTTCGGGGCCACGCTGGGTCCCCTTAATCAGGCTCAGACCCTTTGGTGGGTCCCCATTTTATGAAGAGCTGCCAGAACTGAGCCATTAGGACCAAATATTGCTCCCTTTTGACGAGAGAAAGTTTGTGGTTCAGCGACTCATCCCCACTCACCCTTAGAAATATGTGACCGGCCATTGCAAATGTCTTGACTGATGGATATGTTGATTACGTCCCTCTGTTAAAAACCCCAATAAATACACAGACTGCTCAACATGGATTTAAATGGCCACAGCAGCCCTTTTATTAGCCAAACCAACGTTAACAGTAACGAAAGTAATAAACAAAATAATATACAAATAGAAAATCTTAACGACTGTTGGATCCGAGAAAGGGGTCTTTGGATACCCAACAGCCCAAATAAGGCCTCTCCTAAAAACTGCTCCAATGTCCACAGCCGCACCCCAATCAGCTTGAGGACAGTTACTACTCCCAAGTTCCAAGAGGCCAGGCCCCCCGACAAATACTGACACCAACAGGGGGAAGCACCCACACCAGCTGATGGCCCCCCGTTTGTGTAACTGCCTCAGATTTTCAGACCCCCCCAAAGACCCCCTAACCGGCCAAGCTGCCGTGACATAAAAAAGGAAATTGTAACCACCAGAAACCACAAAAATTAAGGGAGGGTGGGTGGGACAACCTGCTTACTCCATCGACTTTCCGGAAAGAACGCCCCTCAGCCCTTGCCATCCCAAGCCATGTGGCTCCTCCCTGGACCCCTGACCCCAAATTCCAATCAGGTAAGATCAGCTAATCCCCATTTTATTTTAACCCCTTCTCCAGGGACTATTCCTCCCCCCAGTCATGCATCCCCTCCGCTTATTCTCTCTTGGTCTGTCTTTTTAAAGGGACAAGCTTTGGCATTGTCAAACTGGTCCTTCACGTAGTCACTGACCTGGAAAAGGGCACACAGGATTGGAATTCAGACTTCCATAACTTAATGCTTGTTCCTGGTCAGTGACTTGGTAGCTAGGGAAGTCAGGATCAGATCAAATATTATAATTATTATTATACAGGATTTATATAGTGCCAACAGTTTGCGTAGCACTGTACAATATAAAGTAGACATTACAATTACAATACAGTTCAATACAAGATGGTAAGGAGGGCCAATGAGAGCTTACAATCTAAAAGGTATGGACAAGATTGATTTTTCATGATGAAAACACTTGGGTTGGTATATTCCATTGCTTTTTGTCTTTGATACTCGCATCATTGTGTTTACTTTCAAGTAAGAGGAATATTGTGTCATCTCTGCTCAGCAATTAGTGTTCTCTGATTGGCTTTTACGATTATAAATTACTGGATTGACGCACATAAGCTCTCCTTTATTATTGATTCAAACATTAAATTCCAACAACAGATTAATCAAATGATCGGACTGTATGGTTGATCAAACAAAAATAATCAATGTATGTATGGTCTATGTCTACATTGTAGAGATTCCACTGTGTTTAGTTAAGTCAGCCCTGATTCATAGAAGCACTGTCACTGTGCATTATCATGTAGCAGAAAGCAGAGCATGCATATATATTAACAATTTACATACATTTTAAGAAACATATGTTAAAACTTAAAGCGGGAGTAAACTGGTGTATAGAGTAAAAAACAAGTCCTCTGGATGTGCTAGTCTGTACAGCATATTAGCACATTATTGTTGACTTCACTTGTATTCAATCCTCTCCAACACTGGGCTGCCCGCTCTCTCCTCATCATCAACGCTTCCAACTGGTCTTTTTCTGGGTTCAGCATTTTCAACCTCTTGATTGGCTGGGCTGGCATAATGAAAGTAAGGAGAAATCCAAAATCTTAGAGTTGTCACCAGAGCAAGAAGTGAAAAGCCAATCTTGCAATGGGAACAAATGTTTTGGATGCGAGGAGAAATCTCCCCATTGGGACAGACATCAAAATATGTCCTGATTAACCCCTCCCTACACTAACAAAAAACAATGGCCATACATACACGTTAAAGCAGAACTCTGGCAAAAATTATTATTAACCCTTGCAGTGGGGCAAACACCCCACTGCAAGGGTTAACTGCTCATTTTGGTCTAGGAAGGAAAATAACTGTGACAGCGCTCCCTTCAGCCTCTCTCCTCCTATACTGCAGCACTGTATGTCCCTCTACATCCTCATATTCTATACCCAGTGTATTGAACGTGATGATTTAAGGGACCTTAGACTGCTGCAGCAGAAGGGGAGAGAGGCTCCAGGGACTGGTCTAAGAGCATGCCGTCTTCGAGGATCATGTGAGTATAACTTTGTTATTTTCCTCCCTAGACCAAAACAAGCAGTTAATTCTTGTAGTGCAGGGGTAGCCCCACTGCAAGGCCGCTATGGGGCCCGGGGCACAGGGGATCCTGGACAGGATGAGGAACAAAGTGGAGAAGGCTGACAGTGGATCTGGGCTGACAGGTAAGAGGTGTGCAAGGTGTGACCAGCCCACCTGAGACCCTGCAGAGCCCACCATAGAGAGTCTATGGTGGGCTCTGCAGGGTTACTCTCAGGTGAGCTGTGTGGGATCTCAGGTGGGCTCTGTAAGGGGCATAACTAGAAATCACAGGGCCCCATACAAAACTTTGCTATTGGGCCCTGTGATTTCTAGTTACGCCCCTGCTGCAAGGGTTAATAATAATTTTCCCCATAGTTCTTCTTTATGTTGTCCGCATTCTCATAATCTTCCATTCTTGCTGTATGGTGCTGCTGTATCTCTGGTCATAAGGTAAGACTTAGATCTCAGGAGCGTGTCCTCACATCAATCACCTTCCAGATGGCTTGATCTGATTCGTATCTGGCAGAATGATTGATAATGATCCATATACATCAGGCTGATAGATAATAATTGGTTACCACTTACCTCTGGTTCATTATTCTCACTAAATTAGAAATCTACTCTATGTAAAAAAAGAGGAATACATGATATCTAGAGCATAGGAAGCAAGGGGACAACAAATGGTAATTTGACCTGTTGTGATATTATTTAAATACGGCAACGTGTGATTTGTTTAAAGCAAGATCTCCATGTGTTCACCTAATGGAAGGGTATTGGAGTGAGAAATTCACACATAATGCAAAATCAGGTCCATGTTACGCTGTCTGTTCAATTGTACTCTATATGCAGATCTCCGGGCTTGAGTATCTTTTAACACTTAGGTTCCCATGAACAGCCTGCAGAGTAACTTTTAATTTCCATCTCATTGCCACAACGTCACTTTATTCTTGATCCTTTCAATCCTTTGAGCTTTTCTGAGAAAATACCATTGTTGAATTTCATATATGAATGATAGGACATCCATGTGCCACTATAAGTCAGACAATATTTGTCATTATTTAAATCAATACATAAAGTATGTCTAAAGTTATTTTTTTTTTTACATTTATTTTGGATGGGTTAGGGAGCATTTTTATGTAATTTCCCCCAATGTGTGTTCCATTGGGAATATTCCCTTCACATTCTGTCCTGTAGACCAGTGGCGTCACTAGGGGGGTGAGGCCCGCACCTGGGTGACACCATTGGAGGGGTGATACCAAAATGACTGACAGTCACTGCACGGTGTCAAGGAGAAGGAGGAGGAGCAATCACAGATGCAGCTGCCAAGGTCTTCAGCAAGTGCGATCTCGGGCAGCCGCATCGGCCTGAAACCTGGATCTTCCTCTGAGCTGTGGGCACCTGTAAACAGGCACAGGTTACCCACAGCTCAGAGGAAGATCCAGGTTTCAGGCCAATGTGGCTGTGCGAGATTGCGCTTGCCAAGGACCTCGGCAGCCGCATCTGTCAGAAATTTTTTAGTGTTGGCACTGAGGGGTCTATTCACGATGCTGCCGAGGGCAGCCGAGTGAATGACCGATCTGAAGTGAAGTGAGCCGAACACTGTTCGGCTATTCACTTCAGGCTGGTACGGCTGATTTCGGCTTGCTTCGAGTGCCTATCTATTCTGAGATCGCTCGTGTCAGAATAAAGAAAAAAAGACACATCAGTGTTTCTCTCCTTGGCGGCCGGGAGCAGGAGACTCCCGGGCTGCCAGGGAGAGTTAGCTGTTTGGAGATCAGTGCCCCTGGTTAGCAGGTAACCAGGGACGCTGATCTCTCTGAAAGTGGCCAGGGGCCAGCCGTTAGATCACGGCTGGCTCCGCCCAGCTGTCAGAAGCAGGCTTTCAGCACAGCTCAGCCGAGCCGATGCATATGCGTTCGGCTCGGCCACGATCGGGAGCTGTACGGGCTATTGTGAATAGCCCGTACAGCACCCCTATGGTTCTACTGAACCGAAGGGGTCCTGGGGCCGAAGCTAGCCGAAGGATCGGCCGAAGCTACGGCCAGATCCTTCGGCAGCTCTGTGAATAGACCCCTGACTGTCTTGTGTTCGGGTGACTCCAAATCCAGACTGTCCAGGTGAAAAGCAGACGGATGGCAACCCTAAGGTGGCGGGGTGCTATCAGTAAGTTCATTTTTTCACGATTTGCAAGAAAGTAAACTTACCCTTTAAGGATTATGAGATAGACAACATTACAAGGCAATTGGTAGGATTGCTGTACTATAAGCATGCCAGTTCATCCTTAGGATTTATGCAAGTTTTGGGCAGCTTGGATGGGCAGACAGTGCCATTAGCAGGAGTACATCTTGCCCGTTCCCCATCCGCCATCTCCGTAACATGTATAAATCATAAAAGTCCCTCATTAAAGTGTTGTATTGACATCCTTGCCTGATGCCAACAGTGGCACCTCAGCAAACGTCAATGCGGCTTTGGGTCTACAGCTACAAAAGTGCGCGTTGGCCCGCTCCTCTAACAATGCAGCTCATTTACAAAGACATTTTTATGTCAGGGCCTTGTCAGGTGGCATTTTTATGGGCCCTGTAACCCGAAGGTAAAATATAAAAGGCATGTATTTTCCTCTCGCTGGCCTGTTGTCACCAGCCGGGTCCCTCCCTTGTTAAGTTGATAAATAATTTTACTAGCGGGAATCTGCTGAATTTTATGCACGCTGTCTATTTTCCACTCGCTGCAGATAAATTTCTCCACTCTGAGGGCACTAAAATCCCAAACACGCGGTATTTTCCCGCTTTGTGGCCGCCGGTATAAAATATTTATTTCATCTTCTCTCTAATTTAATAAAAGACAGCAAATGCTTCACAATTAGTTTTGAATGAAGAGTTTTATCATGTACATTTTTATTCCTCGGATAATTTTCGCCGTCTTGTTTTTTTTTTATTGCGGCTTCTAAAGGTAGAAACACACGGGTATGTAAGGATTCACGACGTACACTTCAAATGTTTTTTTTTGCCTTCTGTTTGTGCTGGTTTTTTTTTTTTATAGGTAACCATGATAGAGGAAATTTTAACTCTTTGCACAATCTGCACAAACAGTTAAATACACATATGGGAGCTGTTTTACTTGCCAAAGGATTTGTATTTCTGTCCATTCAGTTCAGAGACTTACACAGCTCTGCCCTGCTTGAGCTTTCTCTGTTGCAGCTTCACTTTCAGATCTCCTACACACCTCCCCTCTGACTGGACAGTGAAAGGAGAAGCAGCAGACTGATGAGCTCATCTCTCTTCCTATCAGCATGCTCCTTGCATGCACAGGAACGTGCGGTCAGGGGAGGCAGGTGAGGCAGAGCATCACCTAGTATCATGGAGAAAAAAGGTGTCAGATTTAAGTCTGAAGCTGACAGCTTTTTCTCCATTCAGAGTGGCTTGTTACAGGTTACAGAGCAGGGAAAGCCTCCCCGCTCTGTCATGGACAGAGCTCTGCCGGTTAATTACAGGTAGTTAGGTTACACAGCAGCAGGCTTCGCCACTGCTTGTGGGGAAGTTAGTGAGGCAAGAGCTGTCACAGCCTCTACTCTGTGTTAGAGGCGTGAGCTCTGTGGATGGCTTGGACCAATGGCAAAGCGCCTTTGGGCTAAGCTGTCCAATCAAAAAAAAGGAAAAAAAATAGTGAGGACATTGATCTCAATGCCTCACCAGTGCCGAGCAAGTGAGGGACAGGGAGGCTCCTCCCTGTCTCCTCCCTACTTCCTCCCCACACACATTAGACCTGATGATTTCACCAAGTCTCCAACTGCTGGAACGGAAGCTGTGGGTGCCGGTCTTGGAGCCTGCGGAAGGAGGGATCAGGTAAGTAAAAGTCCTTTCCACAATACTTCCACTGCATGTTCTGGGAGTTGGGAGATTCCACACCCCTGCCACACCTCTGTAGGCGGTATCCAATGCGCTATGGAATAAATGCAGCGTGTTTGCATTTTCCTGAAGTATACCACCCATCACACCTGGTCACGCAGGTCACCGCAGTATGTGTGAATGGGACGTAAGTTTTGCAACCACAAAACAGGAAATGCCTGAACAAGGTCCTTCATGGCAGGACCACCTGGTATTTTTTTAATAAAAATTGCACATTTAAAAATATTAACAATTACTTTTGAAATGATATTTATATGGCAAAGTCTACATGAGATTTTAGTGCAGGGGCTTACGTCTACTGTATTTCCACTTTTGCAATCAAATTTGAGAAAACCCCTCTATGTGTTTGTTATGTGTTCCTATTCACACAGTATACTCAAAAATAACTTTCTTACCTTTTTGATGTTTTTTAGTCCCTTCACAGTGATCTGTCCTAATGGAAAGGCTTAGGACTGAAATGTGAGAATTGTGTTTATCTGATAAGCTTGATTTACATACAATGGGCAAGCCACCTCAGGCCCCTCACCGCCCCTCCTAACATTTCAAAAAAAGAGAAGCAAGAAGAAAGTGTAACCCTTAAGACCCTAACCCAAGTAAAAGCCATTTAAACTGCAAGAAGCATTTTTAATTATTGTATTTTTGTATCTTATGCTATGTGAACATGTAACAAATATAAAATAGGTGTTATCCCAAATTGGCTGCAAGAGTGGAAATACACTTTAAGTCACTTCCATTGCAAAACATGGCAGGTTATGCATATGCCTGCATATAAAACTGGAACGCTGTTAGGTAATGCTCTTGGAGCTGCAGCAAGAAACTATTTCGGAGGGATCATTTGCAGAGTAAGTTGGAGATGAAGATGTCAAGAGAGGCGGCAGAGTGGGAACCGGATACGATAACAAAGTGAGAGTTATAGCCACTTACTGCGTTTACAAGCTATGCTACCATGATCCCAGCTGACCCAGTGTATCACCTTCCCCAGGGGGGAGACATTGATGACTCTCCATCATTGATGATGGATCCAAACAGCCATCCATCTCATCTGCAGAGACCTTGCTGGTGACACAAGATGCAGAATTAACCTCCTCAGCCTTCCAGGGGCCAGGAGGTTAGGACCTATCATGTGCTATGATGCTCATTTACTTTACTTGCATGAAATAAGTAACAGCTTTCCAAATTTAGCTCAGCATCTGACAGAACCCTTGGTACAGGTGAAGGTGTCTTCCTGTGGGAATTAAACATTTCTGGGGGCGGCCATTTTTTTTTTAGAGAAGGAATACTGCTATAGCTTCACTGTGAATTGGTGATATTGACAGCAGTTCAGTCCATTGAACCCTAAAATTATTCTTTTTTTAAGACTATACCCATCAGTCAGTTCATTTAATACTAAATTGCAAGATGCTATACACATGCAGGTGAAATATATACAGTATATGAGAGGTGTTATCCTTCCAATATGGACATTGGTATGGACCTACATAGGACCTGACTTTGCCATTAAGATGTCAAAGGGCATTGCATAGCTGGAGCAGAGAGAGGGATAGGTGAGTGCCACGGGACTGAGGATGAAGTAAGTATATCTGCTTTATTTGAGCCCCTAGACAAAACAAGCACTTGACCCTTGCAGTGTGGGGGGTAGAACCAATCCAAGGGTAAGTTTTTCATTTTCCTGGAATCTCTACTCCTATTTGTGTCTTATATATGTGCTTGGACTTCAGTTTTAAAGCCTAACTCCAGCTTCAATTGATATTTTTAAAACACGATTGCTAAAATACAAAAGCAGCTCTCATTGCAATACTGATCTGCTCCAGGTAGTGATGTGGACACCTGGAAGGAGGACCCCAGGACAGTAAAGGACAGCACTCATGTCAACACATAAGTCACCACGTCAAGTCATCCTTCAAGGTCAAATGGGGTCACAAAACAAAGGGGTGCCAAATCTGGAGAGGGGTTTAAATTGTGTACCGCTCTAGAGATGACTAAACCAAATGATGCCATTCCACTCCCCAATCTAGGCACAGCCACAAAAGGGTTACTACAACTTTTATCATGTTTTGATTAACTGCAATCAAAACCACTTTACAACCAAAGCTGTGTTGGCTTTTATAATACAGAATCAGTTGAATGAATAACGTTTTTATTGTGAAAGAAATCCGCTTGACTGTTTTGACAAATCGCATTTCCTATCAGTTGTCAGATCTTGTATGTTCATAGATATTATTAAGGAATAACGATGAAAAAATGAAAGTCTTTTGAATATTTGCTCCCTTCAATCTCTTAATAAATGATTGCATCAAAATATGGCGATCCAATCCCACAATTATCATGCCCAGAGATATATTTTACATAAAATATGACTATTTTTACATAACAAACCTGCAAAAAAAAAAAAAGATGGTCTCTACAGCTTTTAGTAAAACATTTGAGGCCAGACGTCCTATGTTGTCTGTACTACAAATAAATACTAATTCTAATACAATGCTGGTACATGTATCTGTACTATATACATGTGTGTGCTGGAGGTTTAAAGCTGAACTCCAGGCACAACTATTTTCATGTCAATGTATTCCTCAATAGCCACAAAGGATATGCATTCATTTTATATGCACCAAAGGCTTTTATAAACACAGATATCAACTTGTAAAAGCAGCAGTGACATCATCACTGTGCTGTGTATAGCCTGTAAAGAGAGATTTTAATATGCTTCCTGTCCCAGAGACTATCACGTACCTGGTGGGAGACCAGTAATGTGAGGAGGCTTCTCTTGCACCCTGTGTCCTGCACCCCCTGAAGATGGGAACAGCGGGTGCAAGGACAGCGGGTCGCACGAGTGCCACTGGAGAGACTGGACACCGTGCAGCAGAAGTCCTGGATCGAGTTGTCAGACAAGGCCAAGGTCAATTCGGCCGGGCAGCGTGGTAGCAGGATCAGGAAGCAGAAGAGTAGTCAAAGGAAGCCAGGGGTCAAACCGGTCAGGTAGCAAGGCACAGAATCAATCAGCAGAGGCAAAGTCCGATAAACAGGCCAAAGTCAAGGACAGGCAGCAAACAGAAAGAGTCAGGGAATCCGGGTCAAAAACTGGTCAAGCAATCCACAGAAAGACAGGTACACAGGAAGCACTAGCTGGAGACCATCAGCACTGTGGTTATGGCTCAACCTTATATATATGCCAGTCTATTACGTCGGGCGTCTGCGCGCACATGCGCATTAGAGTATGTTTTCTAGCAAACACGGAATACAGGCCTATGCGCATGCGCAGATGCCATATTTGCCTTACAGAGACACAACAGGAAGTGAGAGAACATCTCTCTAGCATGAGAAGAAATCCATTCTCAGGCAGCTGTAAGCAGAACAGTTGACCCCTTTGGAAGATTTCCCCCTGTTCCTTATCTTGTGATAATGTCACCACCTCTACATGAGCTTAATGATCCCTGAAGCACAAGAGGGAGGTTGCACAGCAGGGAATTATGTGGTAAGATACCGTCATCCTACTAAGTGATAAAAAGAAAAATCACAGATAAATGAAATGGACTTTTGTGACTTTGGAGCAGTAATTCCAGGATGGTGTCAGCAGTTGACAGATTGATTGTCATTGTTTCTTGGAGCTATTCTTTACTGTAAATATATTACTGTAGAACATCTGGATTGTCCTTGAGTATTTTTTTACAGTGCTGCCTAGTGAGTTCACCTTTGTGGCACAGAATTTTTACAGTAAACACACAGGACATCACTAGCGTTCTTCCAAAATCTAATCCCATTTATTAATGTTGTCACCTGCCGTTGAACTCTTTCTCCTTACGTTATGACTTTTATAGACAACCACTAAAACCCCAAATTATATTCAAGGTGATTTTCTTTCACAGATATGCATGCTGTCAAAACCATTCAAGAAGTCAGCTGAAATGAGTTCAAGTATTACTAAAAATAACTTACAGGGTTATTCACAAAGCTGGTGAAGGCAGCCGTGTCAATAACTGACCCGAAGTGAAGTGAGCCGAACGCTGTCCGGCTATTCACTTCAGGCTTGCGCAGCTGATTTCAGCTGTTCAGCCGACCCGAAGTGCAGAAGCAGTTTGACTCAGCTGATCCAACATCTGGATCGGCTGAGCCGAACCTCCGGCAGGCTACTCGCTGTCGCTCGGCCTATTCTCATAGGGGCCAAACAGCAGTAAGTGAATAGCCGGCATTCGGCTCGGCTCGGCTATTCTGCTCAGTACCTCCATGGTGATATCACGGCCAGCTCCACCGAGTTCTCATTGTGTAATGACAGTTCAGCGTCCCCATGTTACCTGGTAACCAGGGGACGCTGAACTGTCATTACACAATGAGAACTCGGTGGAGCTGGCCGTGATATCACCATGGAGGTACTGAGCAGAATAGCCGAGCCGAGCCGAGTTCCCATTGTAATGACAGTTCAGCGTCCCCATGTTACCTGGTAACCAGGGGACGCTGAACTGTCATTGCAACTGGCCGGAGCCAGCCGTGAGATCACAGCTGGCTCCGTCAAGCTGTCACTTGTGAGGCTTTCTGCCTTCCAATTGCCCGCTTTCGGTTTCACTTCGGCTCAGTGGAGCCGAAGCATATGCCTGAGCCACTCGGCCAGCTTCAGGAGCTGTACAGGCTACAGTGAATAGCCCATACAGCAGCCCTTCGGTTCTGCTGAACCGAAGGGCTCAAGCAGCCGAAGCTAGCCAAAGGATCACCCAGAGCATGCGGCTGATCCTTCAGCTAGCTTTGTGAATAACTCTCTTAGTCTTATAGCAGATATAATAGAGGGCCAACATGTCCACATACACACCTCCAGAATTTTTCCTCGTGTGACATTCATAGTCATCAGACTCCCCGCAGGTATGGCATGATTAAAATGGGTGTGGATTCTGTCAAAAAAGGGTGTGGTCAGTGGTAGATTGGGTTGCTTAGGGGTGAAACCTAACGTCCTTTATGTAAGGAAGTGTGTTTCAAATCACACTTGAAACACACTTCCTTACATATTGCATATTTGTTTTAGAAGTAACTGATTTTGTTTTGTTGTTCTCAGTGCACATGGCATAACCTTTCAAATGAAAACAGTAACTAGTAGCACTTTCTTGTGATCTTTTCAATGAAAGCCCATTTATATGAACACTAAATATTTATTCTTCGAGATAGTCTGTGATTATTATTATTATTATTTTTCTTTAGCTGGGATTCTTAGCTTTCAAGAATACCGAGACGGATGTCAAGCATAAAGATATACTGTATTTCCTCTTGTAAAACAGGGATACATTATTTATGAATATAGAAGATGCACCTGAGCTGAGTGCAGCCAGACTTGGCTCAGAAAATGTCTTGGCCCTAAAACTCTTTGAAAATGAAACAATGAATTTAAATTTAGGCCAAGAGAACACAGCATAGTAAAGAGACATTGAATATTGCCTCTAAGGTTCAACAATACCTTTCTGGCAGGTTAGATGTGGCAGTAGAACTCAATAATGTTAATAATATGAATCAGCTATCTTGTTTCTTAAAGTTGAACACCTTCAGATATTCATAAGCCAGTGAATGCAGTTATTCATTAAAAATCATTAAGGGGCGCTTTACACCTATCCATTGCAGTGCATTGCAGTAACACATGAGTTGCAGCAATGCACCATGCACAAGTTAGTGCATTGCAGTGCTATTTATTTATAATGGCACCCCAATGCACTAAAACAACGCACCTCCGACACATGCATCACAGTGAATTGTGGGGTGCCGCATACATTTTTTTTTCTGCATGCAAGATTTATGGGGCATCATGGTTCCTATTCATTTGAGTTGGCTGCCTTAATATAGCATACATTGTGCATAACACAACACACCACACATAAATGTGCAAATTAATCCTACATCTATTTCTAATTTATCCAGTGGAAGTACTTGATTTTAGCCTCCTGTAATCTCCTGTACAGCAGCACTCAAATTAGTCTGCTTGCCCAAAGCAGGGCTAAATGTAGAAAACAACTACCTGCCCAGGGCCCGGAACTGCATGTCCCGGGGATTAGGAAATAGAAATTCCACACCCCTGCTGCCCCTCTACTCCCTGCTGCCCCAAGGCCGGGCCTTGGTTGGCCTTGTGGGAAATCCTGCCCTCCCCGTATGCACATGTGCCGACAAGCTGCCAAGGGGAGAGAGTGGAAAGATGACCTCATCAGTGTGCTGCACAGGCTTGGCATGGAGATGTGCCTATCTGCGTTAGAGAAAGTCAACAATCTGGCTGTCCAGAAGGACTACTAGAGCAATACAATTCTCACTAATGGATGGACAGAAATATACATCTATAACAAGTAAAACTGTTGCAATATAGATATTTCAACACAGTGTATTAGCTTTTTAGAGTTCAAAATCAATTCCTGTCTAGGCTGCACAGCACAATGTCTGCACTGGGAAATGTATCGCATCATAATCTCATGATGTATAGAGCATAGGAATGAATGAATCAGTTCACCTGAATCCAGATTTATGGTGAATCAAGCCAATAGTGATATTAAAGACGACTAGCAAGTGTTCCAAAGGACTGGATTACAGGTTCAGGTTCACTAGATTACAGGTTCGGGTTCACTGCATCACTAATGGACCCAAAATATAATATAGGCAGATTAGGAGGGAGAGGAAGGGTGGAAAGTTTTGCCTGGCATTCTATTCATCTCTGCCTATAAGATAAGTAGCAATAACCCAATTATTGCCCCATAGACTGTAAAAGCCTGGATTGTGTTTTTTTTTTAGGCTCACCGGTTTAGGCAAGTGCCTTTCAGTGCATGTGTTATCTTTGGACATCAACACAGAGATTTTGGGCCAACTGTTACATTTTGAAGGTTTATTTGAAGGGTTAGGTTAAGTGTTAGGAGATAATTTAGATGGAAAATTGGCATTAGGATAAGAAACAAATGTTAGTGTTGAGTTTAATACATCTTCTATTACAGGGAACTTCGAATAGGAATTTTACAGACTCACAAGCTTTCTTTACAAGTAAGGATACTTTTTAACGTTAGAGGGAGGAATGAGGTCAAGTGTGATAAAGAGGATATGTGTTAGAGATGGTTGAGATTTGGGAATAGGAGGGTTAGAGGGAAACTCATGCCTGATTTTAATGCTGAAAGCTCTTCACCTAAACTTTTTGCAACAAGCTGCCAGTGACAAAATACATTTACCACTAATGGGGTAATTGCCCATTGCCCATGACAGAATATATATAATTTTAGAGCAAAAAGAAGATACATTTGGTCCTTATAAAATAATCAAGTTTCACTGTATGGCTGCAAATATACTTACTAGGAGAACACTCTGTAGTAACAATTGGGAAGGTAATTGTATATATTTAGCAGTGCAGCTCACTTTTTAGTGTTTAGACCCGGTTCACACCTGGGCGTTTTGTAGTGCGTTCGAACGCTCTGCAAAACGCTCAAACACAGAAATCCCATTATTTCCTATGGGTATGGTTCACACCTGGGCGTATTACAGGCCGCTACAAAACGTCCTACACCCAAAGAAGTACAGGACCTTCTTTGGGGCGTTGTTTGTTGCGCGTTTCCATTGGGATACAGACAAGTAGCCCTCAAAAACGCGCGTCGCGAATCGCAGTATAAACGCGTGTCACGGAACGCGTGACAAACACACATATTCGATACGCCTAGGTGTGAACCGGGCCTTAGGGAAGCCCATGATTGCATACTCTTTATTAAAGAAACCAAACATTGCTGCAATGATCAGTTGTATATATGTTTTCTTTATTTTTAAAGGATGAACGCAGGAGACATGCCATAACAGTGAAACAATGCGAACCAGGCGCAGCTGGTATAGTGGTCTAATGGGCCAATCAGTTGTATATTTTTAGGGTCATCAGTGCAGGTATGCATTGTTCAATAAAACAGGTAAATACGGTATAGAGGCAGAGAGACCAGTATGCTAAAGTTAGGAAACATTCCCATAATGATTTGCTATCACTTACCTTATGACATGCATTTGATATCAAAGTGGAAAGAGCAGTTAGAGGAACTTTACCCATATCTTCAACTTAACAACAAAGTCACCTTTAGAAATGTTTAGTAATGACAACCTACAAACAGATACTTCTAGATAATTGCAAGCTTTTTATTTTTTGTATACCATATTTTTCTTTTCTTCCTCAGTCTTCTGACAGTGGCCATGTTTACTAAGTTAGGTTACTAGATCTTCCTTAACGTTCTTGGAACTCCGGCACATGTGACCAGGACATGCGACCATGCACATCAGCTCAGGGGAGGAAAATGCCTTTCCCTGAGATCTCATGAGATTACAGATGAGATATTTCAGCAATGGTCTGCTGATGTAACCTTCCCAGGATGCAATGCTTGGGCAGGATTACATGAAGTGTAAAAAAAAAAAGAAATTGTAAGTAAAATTAAAATATGTTTGTTCAGCTAATGAATGTAAGAGGCTTTCAAATCAGCATGCCGAGCTGTATGCTGAGGTGATTTTTAGTCAAATGGGGTAAAGGTCCACTTCAAGTGCTTGTTACAACACCATGTCATCCATTCTGAATTCTGTTCTCTCAAATATTTTTGTTGTCTGACCAAGTAAAGGTAACTTCAGGTTGGTTGCAATTGGTTAAATCACTTGGCTCTTTGCCTTTTTTAAAGTAGAACTGAAGCAAAAATGCTTTTTTTAAAAATTTCTGAATAGGCGGAGTTATAACCTCTGTCTGCTTTTTTGCCCTCAGTGTCCCATTGGGTCAATTTGCCTTCACTTCTCGTCTGATAGCCACAAACGGAAGGCCCGATTCACACCTGGGCGTTTTGTAGCGCGCTCGAACACTCTGCAGAACGCTCAAACACCGAAATCCCATTATTTCCTATGGGTATGGTTCATACCTGGGCGTATTACAGGCCGTATGAACGCGCTACAAAGCGTCCTACGCCCAAAGAAGTACAGGAGCTTCTTTGGGGCATTTTTGTCGCGCGTTTCCATTGGGATACAGCCAAGTAGCCCTCGGAAACATGTGTTTGTCGCGTGGTATTTTACCGCGAATCGCGCTGCAAACGCGCGACAAACGCGCATATTCGATACGCCTAGGTGTGAACCCACCTGAAGTGAGAATAAATCTCTCCAAAGACAGTGAAATCCCTAATGGTCAACAGGGTCACCAGATTGAGTGTCCCCTTTGGAAAATTTTCCCTCGTTCCTTGTTCTAATTATAACCCAAAGTTTGGGATTTTCTTTTACTTTCACTTTTAGTAATAATGGTCACCAGGACAAATAGAGAGAGTGAACCTCCCTAATGGGGACACCGACAGCAATAAAAACCTGGCCGGTGTTCTGATCCCTCTCCAATCTATTCAAAACAAAAATAAGTTTTGGCTTCAGTTGTACTTTAAGTAAAGATCAAAATAGTTTATGACTTGCAGGTTATGGTTGCATACACATGGGCATTTCTATAAGTCTATCATGCTTTTACATGAAATGCATGATAAAAATAAAGTGAATAGTTTTCAATGGTGTTGTGTTAAAACAGAACTATGGAATAAGTGTTTTTCCCCATAGTTCTCTTAAGGGTCATGGGAGGACATATACTAGCGTCATCCTGTGACCCAAAGCTCAGTATATCGCGAGCTACAGCTCGCGGTATACTGAGACCGCCGCAGCCGGGACAAATCCCCACAATGCTGTCGAGATCCACCCAGCTGCGTGAATGACAGCTGGCTCTGCCTATCTAGAGGCAGAGCCAGCTGTACCCGCCCCGTTCCCCCAGTTAGCGCTGGAGGATCGGAGCAGGAAGGGGAGAATCCCTGAGGGGAGCGGTGTCTGATAGTCACCACTCTCTGCAGGGAGATGATCGAGAAGTGAGTGAGACGGTATGCGTTTGCTCACTTCCCGATCTATTGAGCCAACGTGTGACAGTTTCCTTGTCACACGTCGGCTCGGACTATGAGGATGAGTGATTTTCACTCACCTCATAGTTCTCCTTTAAGTGCTTAATTAGTCTGCATTTAATCTCTAGCATTTGCGCCTGTCTTTTCCTCTGCTTTTAAAATCGGCTTTCATGTTTAATGAACACACTGTGTAAACATATGAACACATATGAGCATGTGTAAATGCAATGCGCATACATTTAAAGAAAAAAAAAGCAATTACAAAACACCTGTGTTTATCAACTTCTGCAAAAAAACGAAACAGTTAAAAACATTGATGTGCAAACTTAAAGATTATTTTAGTATGCAGATGGGTTAGAACTTCTGCATATGATGCTGTTTTTTGGTGAAGTACGCAGGTAAGTATACAGTTACAAATATTGCAGTAGAGGTTATAAATTACATAGAGTCAATCCACCTGATCTGATGTACCTTAGTAACACATACATGTTTTGTCCCTTCCACCCTGTGACTGGACAATGAAAGGAGAAGCAGCACACCGATCAGTGTATCCCTTTGTCAGTCTACTCTCTTCTATCAGCATGTTTCTAGTTACCACATGAGCATTGAAGGACAACTCACAGGCTCCTTGTACTGCTTCTCCCTTTTGCCATCTGAGTCTAAGTCCAAGTCAAACTCAGGTACAAATAAAAAGGTTGCATTTAAAAAATGCATTTATTGGTGTATTAATGAATACAGAGCTGCATTAATGTGTGTCTTTTATATCTGCCTGGAGGTCAGCTAATATATCTGTTTAATATGTATAATGTTGTTTCTCCTGATCATTGCTATGAATTGTGTTTATTTTTCCTCAACACCACCATTGTTATCAACTGAATGTTCCATATCACCAAATTGTGTCCGCCTTGCTTACAGAAACTGAAGTGCTCTTTTTCATTTGCAGGTGAAGTAAAGTCGGGAAGCTTCAGTGAGAGCTCCCCCACTCTGCTCCTCCGGTGACTTCAGACCCTCCTCATTTTAGCCTTTTCCACAGAGAGGACTGCTCCACTTCCCCAATGGACAGGCAACACCATGAAACCTCATCATTGTAAATAGCATTGACTCTGGTGGGACTTTTGGCTTCGACACTTTTGGTTGCATGCTTTTCTTAGGATCTTTATAACGCTTTATAACAATGGCCGCCCTAGGTATGAATTGCTTTTGGTCAATCACAATCCTCAATATGCAACAGGCTCTTCGAAGGAACTATCACTCCTTCATCTTTTAAGCCAACGACTATTTCAATGGATTCGGTCTTGACAAAGGAGGGAAATGCTCAACATGTTTAAATCTGTCCTCAGGTGACTACACTCATAATTACACAATGTGAACTCAAAATTCTGACTCCACAAATACCAATAATCCTCAGGATTCTAACATTTCTACATATTGATACCCCTTGTGTACTCAGCCAGCAAAAGGTCCCAGGATCTCAGTAACTCTACAAAAGGCACAGAAAGTCATTCTACTAAGTTCTACTAATCACCTTTTATACTTCAAAAGTGGACTAAAAAAAATGAGCGAACCATCAACGATGGTAGAACGTTCTAAAGACACTAAAAAACAATGAAGTCAACCTTGTATATACGGCTGTACAAAGTTTCATTGTATATAAATGTGTAAGTAAACCACTTCCCTGCTGGGGGAGAATGAAAGTGTAATGGAGACCCCCCCAGGGCAAGAAAGAGGGGGCCAAGCATGGGGCAGACGTCTCTGCTGATCATAATGTATTCATCCATGATGTTAGGAAAGAAACTTATACAGTTTAATGTATAGAGCTCAGCTCTCACCAGCATTTTATTTGCTTCCATTGAACAGTCATGGTATAGAAAAGTTAATAATTTAGTATATATATATCGGTATATATATTTTTTTGGTTTGCCAAAACTTTTATTCATCATGTAATTTAGGTACACAAGTTCAGCTGTACAATTTGTGTTGACCTAGTCTGCTGCCCCAAACTAGTGCCTGCATGCTTTTTCCGCCAAACCAACCACTTCATATTTTTCATTAGATAAGCAATTCAAGGGTTGCTCCACCCACCTTGATTTCCAGCTAAGCCATTTCTAGAAACAAGTCCAAGTCTCTTTTTGAACCATTGTTGCCCGATAAAGCAACATAATATTGTTTTGTTATTTGCTGTCTCAGCTGAGACCTGCAGTGACAAATCAATATGATATACAATGGTTTTGTCAATTGCACTCATGAAGTTGTTGTTGGTAGATGACTTGGATGTCTTTTGAGAGACAACTTGGTTGGAAGAAAATCTGTAACTGGGTTTTGCAAAGAATTGGGGAGCAACATAAATTATTTTGTTGCTGCTTCTTGACAGTGCAGATGTAGGCATGTGCCTCCGTAGTCTTACTGGAAATCTATAGCTAGATTAAGCAATATATAAACATTTCCTTGGTAATGTGCTGTTTTATTATCTGGAGAATGAATAATACAATGGGAAAAAGGGTGCTCAGAAAAAGAAAATATGCAGCAACCCATGGCACTCAGATACATGTCTCTAATTACAAAAGTAAACTTAAAAAAGTTATCCATATAATTATCCAAGGACCACAGCCTATTGCCTTGGTGACACCAAGGGCTTTGAGGCTCCACCGAGAGACCTTTAATGCATTGTAATTTTGTTGTGATGGCTGTATTCTAGGAGACTAGCACCTTGGCATATATGTTGCTTGTGAGATGCCAATTCTTTCTAATGGGTAATTCTGCTCCCAGCTTAAACTAAGATCAATTTAAAAGTGAGAGAACTACCACATTATCATATATATGAAGCCATATCAAGATATCTGACGCATTACACACTGGGGACTCTTTTTGCTATGGCTATCTGCAGCCTCAGAATCTGGCCGGCTCTACCTCTTCCAGCCAACTCACAGCAAAATTAAAGGTTCTAAAGCAGTTTGTGAAGAGGCTGGGTGTGATTTCACAGTCTGGTAGCTAGAAGTGAAAGAATGGCTATTTCATTAAGGAACTTTCTGAATGCTATGCCGAAGAGACATAGAGAAAGAATGGAGGTCTTGCTTAAAGTGACATTAAACCCTCAGGTTTTTTAACATAAAACAATAGTGTAATGTGTGCCTTACTGTAATCCATGGTTGTTTCCCTTCTCTTTGCTGCTCTTCCTTTTAAATCCTCATGTGTTCTCATGCTCTGCAGAACTTCTGTTTTGCAGCAGACTGCCTTGTCTCAGGAATGGATATACGGTGTCTGTGTATTAGTTTCTATAGGCTTGTAACCTGAGCCAGCACTACAGGAAGAGGCCCTGAGCTGCAAAGGGAAGTTTTGCAGAGCATGAGAAGACATGAGGATTTAAAAAGGAAGAGCAGCAAAGAGAAGGGAAACAACCATGGATTACAGTAATGCACACATTACAGTATTGGTTTATGTTAAAAAATCTGAGGGTTTAATGTCACTTTAAGGTCAAGTATAGGAGGAAAACTTAGCCATGTTTAAAAATAAAAAAATGTTTTGACTACTGGGAGGTTCAGAAGGAGATTGGAAAAAAACAAACACCTCTAATAAAGAAAGATAATAAGTAAACACCTGTCAACAGTATCGGGTAAATGTACAAGCTAAAGGTTTTCTACACAGGTCCTCTCAGAGTCCTCCAGCAGTGGAACAAAATTCCACATCTGTTGCCAAGGGTTATCCTTTTTTTTTTCCTGAGCACCAGGATCTAGTCTATCTAAGGACCAGATGGACCAACTGTTCTTTTGCCCACAGCAATCTGACCGAGCCTTCTTTTCATTTGCACATACTGCCTGTAAAGAATGAAAGAGACGAACAGAACAGAGATGATTGAATCAGGAGAATCAATAAATTATCACTTTTTCATTGTCTTCAATATCTGCATATGGATTTGTCTGTTCTGAAGAAAATAACACAATTTAGTAATCGGGGGAACTGTGATTCAAGAATTGCATGATTCTCTGCAGACTGAACAAACCGACAAGATCAGGAGAGTGAAACTGACTCTGTCGCTAAACCTTAAACCTAAAATAACTTGTTTGTTGCAACGAGGACCTTCAATTCTTACCTCTCCTTCCCATATCACAGATTGCTTCTGCAATTAAGAGAAATCATCTGCTGAAAAGTCTTCAGAAACCAACACTTCCAGGAGTTTTTATTTACAGGTCCCACATTGTGCCCCATGGTTCCTCCCACTGACCTCTAAATCGCTAAACGACTCAGTAGTGATATATTGAACCTCTGAGAGAAGCAATAGACCTGGAATCTTACACTCCAGAAAGTGTATATTTTAGAAGATTCTTGAGATATTGATTAGCCGTGCGGGCAGAAGGAGAGGTAAATATCTAAGTTCTTCTTTGCAGGCAACACTTTTTTTGAGGTCAATGCTTTAGCAACAGAGTTGCTTTAAAAAGTAGCCCTGTTCACAGTTTGCCCGATTTGCCTGGTTTTTAATCCGATACTTTAATCCAATCCCCGAGAAGAGAACTCAGTTAGTTAATGTGGGCAGCAAGAGCAATTGTTCCAGGTGTCTTCCACTCTCACGGTCAAGATTTTGTTTCCTTCTAGTTGATTTTATCTTAGATGCCAAATGAAAAAGAATTAATCAATTGTCTTGCACGTGGCAAATATCGATCTGATCTTGCATCGATTACTACAGGAAAAATATTTATATACACATAAATGTCAAATGTAGGCACGCCATAGGTAATTGATATAACAGTGTAGATTATGGAGTTGTTCACGGCAATTTATTTGAAATGTTTTAAACGATTACATGATTTATTTCACGGCCGGGGACTATTAGTTTTGGGGTTTAGCATGCCCTTACACAGTCTAAGATGTGGCTCTCTTGTCAAGTTATAATACATAAGTGGTTCCAGCAAATGTATAAAGAGCGTTGTAAGATATTTTTTATCAAGTTCAGACATCACTAGTCAACGAAGACAACTGTCTTTTACTACTGTTGTCATGTGAGCTGAATCCTTTTCATACCACAGAATGTCAGGAAACATTTCATAGTTTGTTACAAACTGTGGTTTAAGCAATACTTTATGTTTCATTCCTCTCTTTGTCCATCTCAACTACCTCAACAAAACATTACACTTCCTATACACAGCACCGAACATGCAAATGGTTGTGCCCCTCTACATCCTCAACTAGAGATGAGTAAACATCTTAAAATCCATTCCACCTGTCTGATTTGGTGTGAACATTCACTATGGTTTGCTTGGATTCCCAATCTGGGCTTTTAAAGAGTTACTTCTTTCCCGCTCCTAAAAGAGAAGAGAAAAATACTCTGTTAGAACTTTGAGAACAAACACACACAGTACGTATTCATCAGCCTTAAACAATGGTAAACCAATAGCACTTTTGATTTTTTTTCATTTTAACTGTCAGAGTGCACAAGATACTGACTGCTGACCATACAGGCAACCAATTATCCCCGTATGCCCTAACTCTGTCCCTATCACTTCCAGTTTCATCACCTAACTCTTACCCCCATTCACCAACAGACCCCAAAAATGGCTCTCAATGTCCATTATCTGTTTGAAATAGTATACAACAATCCTCTGTATTTTTTTCATATCTATAACATACTGGGTTGATTTACTGTAATCAAATAAGCTTTCCACATTGCTAAGGAATTTTCACTTTGCAAGGAAATTTTCCCCTAGCTTATGGTATGAGGTAAAGGTGTGCTGACTTATTTATTATTATTATTATTATTTATTACAGGTGTTTATATAGCACCGACAATTTACACAGCGCTTTACATAGTGGCACATTAACATCAGTCGCTACCCTCAAGGAGCTTACAATCTAAGGTCCCTATCTCACATGCATACATAGAGGGCAAACATAGACAGGAGCCAATTAACCTACCAGCATGTCTTTGGAGTGTGGGCGGAAACCAGAGCCCCCGGAGGAAACCCACGCAAGCACAGGGAGAACATGCAAATTCCTCGCAGATAGTGACCTGGTTGGCATTCGAACCAGGGACCCCCAGTGCTGCAAGGCAGAAACGCTAAGCTTTTAAACTTTCTTTGCAGGTAATTGAATATTCTTTGTGTAGTGAATTTTCACACATTCACTAAGCTAAGGGGAAATGCTCTTGCAAAGAGAACATTCCCTTGCAAAAGTGAACAGTCTATTTGCCTCTAGTAAATCAATAATTCACCCCTACTATGGGTTGATTGCCTCATAACAGGCCTCATTTATTAAAATGTCTGTAGAAGGAACTACCTTAGACAGTCTGTATTACCCACATGAACCAGATTCAGATTATCCTTTTACTTCAAATGAATGACAAAAGACGTTGAATGAGTGGGCAACACAGCAAGGCAACACTGTGGGCCTTTGAGTGGCTGAGTTACAAATGTTTTGGAACCCTATAAAAGCACTCAGGTTAAGGCCTTGTGCTGTTATAAAGGAATGTCAACCCATTGCAACGGTTACATATTTTGCCGTGGGGGTATATAGTCCTGCACATTGCTTGTCTGTTTAAGGAATTATGTTTGTGGACCTTTATGAAAAAGTAATGACAAAGTGGTATAACCCACAGCGTCCAATCAGATCCTGCCATTTTATAGTACAGGTTAGTAGCAAAAGCAGAGATCAAGTGGTCGACCTAGGATATGTGCACACATGCATACTTACTTCTGTTGAAAGGTTGATTGTCAAAGAGCTGAAAGGAAACAAAACATCACATAGTTCTTTCTCATCTTGTGTGTTATCTTGAATTCTGTTTTATTTCTTGTTTCACAACTGCAGCATGATGACGTGATCCCAATATATCCCAATTTCATCCCAATATATTTGATCCCAATTTTTGGGCAGTGAAAATAAGTGTTCATTGGCATATCACTTTGTTACGCAATGTTCAATGATAAAGGCCAAAGGAAAATAAAAAAAAAATGATAGAAAACACTACCTGGATTAAAGCCAGATTAAAGATTGAAGGATTCAAAAACATAAAATTCAGTAATATAAACTATGTTTTCTTTCAGCTTTTATTCATACTCTTCAGGACCTAGTAAGCACACCGGTGTAAACATACCCGTGGAATTATTTTCAAAACTCTCCTCTTTTTTCTCTGATGGGACCACATGTTTTTCCATCTTGTATATTATACAATGTAAAGCTGTACTTATATAAACTTAATGTAAGTGATTTAGCTGTAAATGCAATAACAAGCCAATGCAAACATATACTATATAGCTGAATAGAGGCAGTACTAGCACTGTTATTGCACTACTGAGTAGGAGTAACCATGAAGGCATTAATATGTGTATGTACTAATAGCACCTCTTGTGTCATACTGATTTTGTCTTTATTAAATACAAACTTATTTGAGCAGGTTGAACTATGTGACAGTTGAAACTTGGAGTGGAATGCAGAATATCATAATTGGCTCCTGCTGCTGGATTTGCTAAGTGGCATATTTTTACCAGTCCAAATGTTAATTGTTAAATTAGAAAAAAATTGCTGTCGCTGTACATGCTTCAGTGGAATGTGACAGAGGGGGAATGTAAGTTTTTTTTAGGAATTAATCCAAAATTAAAGGAGCACTACAGACAAAAAAAAAATGGAAGTGCAAAAGCAAAAAAAAACTAAATTAGGTATGCTGACTAAACGTTTCCTGCGCATCAAACATTTGTCTGCAGACAGTTCTTTGTGCCTGTTGTACTTTGACTTATTTCTGTCTTCCAACTAGACTTATAAAAACTGGAAAGGGAAAGAGGCAGGTCTTGCCCATAGCAACCAATCAGATGATGTAAAAGCTGGAGTTTGGTTGTGTTGGGCATCACCTTCATTATCCACAATAATGGTGGGAATGCCGTAAACCTGATTTATGTGGTGTTAAGTGGAAACATATCATGTCTTATTTGAAATAACAGCATTGTAATAATGTCCAGAATTACTGGTTGCTTTGAGACTGTAGAGTTCAGGAGGCCCTCTGTCCATTTAAAGAAGGACTTTGCTAAGTATCTAAACTGGCAACATAATGCAAATGCTTTTCTTCCTGTTTTCAAAGTTTTAGATTGGCATTCTTCTTTATGTGGAAACACATTAATCATGGCCGGATGTATTCTAAATATCTAGCAAGAACAGTTTTGAGAGTTATGTGCAATCACAAAATATAACCAAAAAGATAAAAGTGGAAAAAAGACTTCACAGTTGTCAAACCAACAGTGAGTCATAATGTTCTGGCTTTCACAGAAGCAAGAGCTCATAATACTGTTAAATCTGTGAAAAACAGAGCTGAATTAGTGGCTGCAGAAAAGAGGGTCTTCTCTGCTCAATAGTTATAGGTCCAAGGAATCACCAGTTTAAAGTGTTGAAGGGTCAGTCCACCCAAAAATAAATCGAGTAATAAGTGGAACCTCGTGGGCTGGGTCAGCCACTGTCTTTTTATATGTCATGGGTACTCTAACACTGAGATCTTCTTGCTATAATTCCCAACTCTGTACCCGTGCACCTGGAATTATTGGGTGTTCCTGGAATCTTTGCAGATTCCAGCACCTCCTGTTATAAAGAATAAGAAAAATCATACAGAGAGAATCAGACCCCCTTATAATGTTTACAGCAGGTGTGGCCACTCCAGAAATCTTATCACAAGTTTTAACCAACAGAGTCCCCAAGACATGTAAGAAACTGTAAGGCCCAGCAACTATCAAAAAAGTAATTGTCAGTAGGGTAGACTGACCCTTTGGTAGATTTTAAAATGTAACTCTATGTTTTTATCATATTTTAATTAACTCCACTCTACACCAAAAATTGGGACATACGTGGAAGTATCCTTTTAATTACTGTCTTATGTCAAAAATAATTTAATTGATGGTAACATTCATTTTAAAAGGTTTTATATCCTTAATTTCCTATGTTTTCAACTAAATCTGGATTTATAAACTTGATGAAAAAGCTCAAAAGTTTCTTCTTTTCTCTCTATTCTCCCTTATTATTGGACATCAGGGGTGCTGCTGGGTTTGAATATCAGTAAACAGGGTCAACAAAATGTACAAGGTTGTGATTATAATGATGGTAGTGCAAGAGGTGACTATGGGACTCAAGCATCAAGCAAGATAAATGGCCTCCTAAACCCCCCTTGTCTTACTTTATATTGACCCAACCATGTGGATTTATACAGAGCCGAGACACATATACCAGAATGCTGGTAAAGCAATTACAGACATTTCTTTTATAAAAGACCATAACATTAAAGTGATCTTAACAGATCACTAACACATTGTGAATGCTTAATGTTGCTGTAGCGTTTTACTTATACAATAGCAAACATGCACCCCTTACCATTGTGACTGGAAGTTGCAACATGTAGTTGCTTATATTCTCTGTATTTTCTAAGTAATTTTATAATTTATTATGGACCCTGATCTCTTACCTTTTATACAACAATTTGGTTACACTAATTTAAAATGAATTTAAATAAATGCTGCTTTACTCACTAAGCCAAAGTGTGTGAAGTTCAGTAGCCTACAGCAACCAATTAGCATAGATCTTCCACTGCTCTGACCTCAAACTGAAGTTTGATTGGTTGCTGTTGGTCATTGAACTTGATATGTAAGCATTGCCTTTTGCACTACCTTATTTAAGATCTGGTAATCTACCACAAGGTAAAATTTCAGGCCATTTCAACTAAATCTCTATTAAAGCAAATACATAATTCACTGAGGAAATCGTATGTCTCTGTCTGGCCTATGGTTAATACTGTCGCTTCAGAAAGGAAAGGGTCAGGAACTTATATCTGGGAATATAAGTAGGTGGTATGTACTACTTGCAATCCTTATTATATATAATTCTAAGATGTTCTAGACTATGCACACATTTTTATTAGTTATTCCCTTAATCCCACCAACTTTAGGTTAAACCATATCCACACCGTGATGTCACAATCCAGTGCTACTTGCAAGCAAGTACATTCTAAAGATTATGGCATCACTTTTGCCGTGAGACAAGGCACTGTTGTCCCAGACAGTGCCCTGTAGGAATCAAACAGCATCCTCACAATGCCCCTGCCCCTCACATATCTCTGCTGGGCACTGTGAAACCAAGGGTGTAACTAAAGCCACATCGAATCATGCAACTGCTATGGGACCCAGTGATTTATGCAGGTTGCAGTAGCATCTGGGGAAAAAAAGAAACATTTGGATGAATTTATTGTATATAAAGTTGGTTGCTATTCTATATCACTAGTGGAATTGCTTTTGGAGATGAATGAGACAGAGGACCCCTTCATGGTTTTGCTATGGGGACCTATCGCACACAATTGCAGCATCAATGCAGACTCCTCATCCAAACATTGCTACCCCAGCATCCACAATAGCACTGGGAAGGGGTGATTAATGAGGCTTTAAGATAAGAATAAGTGGCAACATTAAAAGGCTCTCGAACGAAGCAGGACACTCTTGAATCTTCTGAAATACTGATTTAAATAGACTTATCTTTTAAGCAGTGGGCTTTGAAGATTATATCTCCGGCTTCTGATTTGATTGCAGGCCCATTCATGTATTTATAAAAGTGGAAATACCTGAAGGTTCTGACAACCTAGCAGCACCCCTGCTGGTCATATAACCTAAACTTTGTGTGGTCCATTCTGCTTTACCCTATTGGGTTGTTCACAACATGGCTGTCCGTAGACAAGATGGTCTGAACATGGGCTATGGAGTAGCAACAAAGCAACATAATGCATGCATGCACATATCTATCACACATACATTCTTCTTCCAGTTACCTATGTATAGATTTTATGAATAAAATTGGCATTAAAACACGTCACTGTTTTCCTATTTTGTTGTCTAGTTTATTCCAATCGTGTGGTTTATTTCAGTGTATCTATATATCAGCCACATGTATCTATAATATATACTTCCATTGCATGAATCTGGTAAATCCTCAGAAGATTGCTGTTATTATTGCACCTTTGTTAACGGCTTTACACCTTCGCAGCAAAAAGACGGTATTTAAAAATAGCTTTTGCTGTATTTCAATCATATTTGCAAACAAATTGATCCATGAATCACATCTTGAGCTGAAATGAACCAATGAATCAAACATGAAAATGAGAGTGACAAGCAAATCAAATTTAAAAAAGGGGGTGAAAAAAAAGCAGCAAACAGCGATGTGTCATATTAGATACTATTTATTAATCAAGCTATTGTCACCTAGTGTGGTGACAGGATATTGTACATTGGTATGGAAATGGAAAACGTTAATGTATCATCCTTGTTTTGTCACGTCGACATAGGACGTACACAAGCAATACCGGGACAAGGTGGATTTAGCACCCAAGGCAAAAAGGTCAAAGTGCGCCCCTCTCTACCTCCCCTTGAGCTGTGAACTAATTCAGCAACATAAGTGCCCCCTTCTTGCTAAAACTCCAAGACAGCCAGCCACCTCTGCTGCTTACCCCTCAGCCCAGCCCTGTGTACAAGCACAAAATGAAAAGACAAGACCACCCAAAATAGACATTTCAGCTTTTGATTGCTGGCAAATCAAATGCTGGCCTCATGTCTCTTGAGGCATCCCAACTAGAATACCCAGTTTTACACTGGCCATTGCAAAGTTTAATGATGTGACAATGTAGTATACACAGATGGCTGAAAAGTGTATAGCCTTGAGGGAGGATGCATGGACACAGACTAATATAGGGAAACCTTGTCAAGAGAGTCTTCAAGCCCCATTTTGAAAAACAATTATGTCATCCTTTCCACCCCATCTAACCCATACCACAAGGTTATTTGTTTTCTTACCTGTTGAAGCAAGTTCCCTCATCCAGGACCTTTGCTGCCTCCGTTTTTGGGTGCAGGGGACCGCTAATCCAATGCTGCAGATGTACCTGAGACCACTGGTCCCCTACAGTCCCTTTGTGTCAGGTCACTCCTCTTCTGGATCCTGAGAGGACCCCACCGCTGGACAGCCAATAGAAAATGTACATGTCATGCAAGCAGTGACATGGGCATCAGAATTAGGACTCTGCAGGAAGTAAACAAAAGAAGATGAAAGACTAGGGACCTGAGCATCACATGACTGTGGCTTTTGGCAAAAAGTAAAAAGGGCTTTTAAATGAGAGCGATGTATGGGAGGTGGAAATGATCTAATTATCTTGGAAATGGGCTTTCAGAAGATACATTGTTTTTCACTCAAAAGCTAAACATATACATTTTTTTTTTGAGGAGTCGATTATTTGCCTATTATCTAAAGCCAACTTCTGTTTCAGATAGAGTAGGGAAGAGTTAGAATCCCTGTCAGGTTTTTTATTGTTGTCTCTGTTCCTGCTGGAGAGATTCACCTTCGCTATTTGTCCTGTTAACCACTGCCACAGGGATTAAAATTAAAAGTTAAGACTAAAGAACTGCCAAGGTGCACTCAAGACAATTAGGGGGCTATCCACAAAGCTGCCGAAGGATCCAGCTTCAACTGATTCTTCGGCTAGCTTCAGTTGCGGGAGCCCTTCTGTTCAGTCGAACCGAAGGGCTGCTGTACGGGTTATTCACAATAGCCCGTACAGCACCCAAAGGCAGCCGAGTGGCTCAGCTGAGCCGAAGGCATTTGCTTTGGTTCGACTGAGCCGAACTGTCAGCTGAAAGGGGTGAACGGCCTGCCGTTCCCTGAGGTCCCAGCAAGCATGGGACCTCAGGCAGCTGCTTGTTTAAAATTTTAGTGCCGGTGTTCAGTCGAGAACGCTGACCCAGTATCTGTGTTTATGTACAGACGGGATTAATGAGGAAACCGGCATTTATTTACAAAGTATTTGTTTGTAATGGTTAATTGTGACCGTTAATGATATGCAGTCCATGGCATTAAATGATGGGTGGCAGGAAATGATGGACAGAATCTCTCTCTCTCTCTCTCTCTCTTCCCAGTGCCCCCTCCCACTCCAAACTTACCTTCCCTCTCCTGCAGGCCCATGGCCCTCTTCCTCGTCTTGGCGACCAGGCGGGGACCTAAAAGGCGGGGTCAGCTCATTCTCCGGGATCAGTGACAGCGTCTCCAGCCCTTTCGCACAGCCGCCCGTACATGCTGCGGGTGGCTGTGCGACAGGGAAGGAGCGGGGGGGGCCTCTACTTCCTTGCTGGGCCCCCCCAAAGTGGCGGAACGCCAGGGCCCGGTCGCAATTGCGACCGCTGCGACCCTGGTAGTTCCACCAGTGGAGCAGAGCATGTTCAGCTGACCGAAGTGCAGCCGAAGGCAGCCGATGTATGGCTGATTTCAGCCGATGTACGGCTGAAATCAGCCGTACTGAGCCGTAGTGAATAGCCGAACGTTGTTTGGCTATTCACTACAGCTCAGTTATTCAGTTGGCTGCCTTCGGCAGCTTTGTGAATGACCCCCCTAGATAAAGACAGTGAAGGAGAAGAGGCACTCTCGGATCTTTGTGATGAGGCAACATGGATACATTTATTGGGCTGGTCAACGTTGCGACAAGGCACTGCTTGTCTTTCTCAAGACATTGTCAACCAGCCCAATAAATGTATCCATGTTGCCACATCACAAAGACCTGTGAATGCCTTTTCGCCTTCACTGTGTGTATATATATATTTTTTTTTTCTATTGTATATCTCCTGGGTCAGAGGTTAAGAGGGAGTAGCTAGAAGAGGAGAGAGCACCTGCCCCTGGCTCTCTCCTCTAAACAAGCATTGACTCACCACTTTGGCGGCTGGCTGTTGGAGGTAGAGACACTGATGTCACTACTTTTGTCAGCATATCAGTGGCAGTGCTGGAGGGTACACCTAACAGCCTGGCGGCTAAGCTCCCATATGACAGTCTAAATAAATAACAGTCTAACTAAATAAGTAACAAACCCAGTTATTATGTAAGGCACAAGCCTCAAAAAGTCAACATGATTTTTTTTTCTACTTCATTTGTGTCTCACATGCTCCCCTTCCAAACACTGCAGCTCGCAGTGGGAGAGTTTCAGAAACAGAGACAGTGCTGTCAATGCAGAAAGCAGTGGCCAGGATTAGATGGGGGCAAGTACTGATTGAAAAGTCACAGTTTTGCAAAACAGCAGTAAAAAGCAGACGCAACCTACATGAGAGTGGCAACTCTGCTCTGAATTCAGGAGCAGTGCAGCTTTGTTGCTAACCCATCATAGCAAGCTGCATTTACTGGCAACTCAACAGGTATTAGTGGGACATTCCAAGGGGACTAAGAAAAATTGTAAGTGAAGATCAACATAAATTGAGTTACATATAAGTGCTGCAGCACAGGCCATCTTTCTATTTGAAGCTGCATATAAGTGATATGGGTTAGTGTCAATCAACCCATCTGATTTTAACCTGCCTCAATTCATCACCCTGTAGGCTTGTAGACTGCCTCTCTGTGAGTCAGATTTTAATTTTCAGCTATTATTTAAAAATATATTTTAAGATTTTCAGTTGTGTGTTTACATGGGTCTAAACTAGAACTGCATACATTTGCCTTTAATTCTTTAGGGATTAACACTGCTGTGCAAAGTGGGAGTTTTACATGAAGATGTACATCCCGATGTTCCACTCATTACAGCAGTATTAGTCACGCGTCAGGTCGCTTGAAGGGCAAAATACTCCCGGAAATTCTAAACTTAATTTTAAAATAATAGATAAGAGTTGACATGCCATTAAAAAAAATCCAAGTCTTGTTTTTCTTGAGTTAAACTTGTCAGTCTGAAGTTGGCAGACCAGCCAACACCCCAGAAATAAAAGATGGCTTTCTTCACTTTAATGGAGGAGGGATTTGTTCATATGAATGTTTAAATTCTACTCACTTAATCTCTAGAAAACCCACTGAAAACAAGGAATTCGGGTGCATGCTCTGGGGAGTGGACCGGAGGAATTTCCCTTAAAACTTCCTGACACATCAGCAGCAAGCATAGGGCACTGTCTTAAGACATATTATTTAATAGGAAATTCTACTATTCCAGCTAATTTGTATTTGAGAACAAAGCACAGTAACAAATCTTTAGTAAGCAGATGTTTATGTGTGTCTGCAGATTTCACCTATAACAATTATACTTTATAAGATTCTCTATCACACAAATCTTTCATTGGCTTTAGTAAACTTTGTAATTTGTGTCAGTAGGTCACTCATCAATCACGAACAATATTTCATCTTTAAAACCAAATAAGCAATTTTTCACATGGGCGGTGATTAGGGTTGCCACCTTTTCTTCAAGAAAAACCCGAACGCTCTAGTGACGCGCGGACATTTTTTTGGGAGAATGAGCCATGGCGTGTTCATATGTAAATAGCGCCACCAATTCATATGTAAATATAACAAGTGAGACTAGTTACAGTGGGGGGCCAGTAGCCCCTATCTTAAGTTTGGTTCTCCCTCTCTGCCTGACATCTTGTATCCGGGATTCTGCTGCCATGAAACGCGGACACAGCATTCAAAACCCGGACTGTCCAGGTGCATCCTGAACAGGTGAAAACCCTAGCGGTGATACTGGATGGCAAATGTGTGGTTGTACCACCCACTAGCCGCCCACTGCAATGGTAGCACCACGGCTGCACATAGCTGTACACATTGCTGCGGTAACAATGCTTTGCATTGCACTGCGGCAAAGTAATATTCAGCATTTATCTTTTGATTGGCGGTGCCAATTGTGAAATGTGACAATTAGATTGCATGGGGCACCACCTGCAACCATGTGGGTACCCACAGTATTGCGGAGCGGGATTGCAATAGAAAAATATTATTGTGATTTAAAAAATCCTGCCTTCAGGAGGTGGCAGTTTTGGTTTCTGGTCTCTGGGAAAGTGCTGCTGCTCCACTCCCTCTTAAAAGCTATCTACTGCAGGTGAGGTGGAGACTGCTACCAGCCTGAACGAGGCCTTATTCACTTTTAATATGCCTTTGAACTTGTTAGAACAATCTACTACTCCAGGTGAGTCAATTCTCTAGCACAGCCCCTTCCCTCTTTGAACATCATATCCCTCTCCTCTTCTGAGATTGTGTAATTACTGTAATTAATGTCTGTACTGGTCCAGCTCCTCTGTCCCTCCCCTCACCTCCCTACATAACCTTTTATTTAACTGCTTGGGGAGGAAATACTAAAGAGTGTCACTTGAGTGTGCTGAGACTGCTGACATCACATCCATGTCTTTGTGCAGTTAAACTAGGAAAGAGTGCCATATGTTCTGAGAGTTCAAAAACATTTTTTATTGATTTCGTTGGTAGCAAACAAAAAAAACAAAAAGGCAGCCAATGTGTTTTAGTGGCCAAATGCGTTGGCTGCTTTATGGTTTTCCTGTTTGGTCTATGACGGAATCAATAAAAGATTTATTGGACACTCAAAACATTTGTTTGGTGCTCTTTGCTGGTTCAGTTGCACAAAGACTTGTCGATTTGGGTGACCCCTGTTAGTTTGAGGGCCTTCCATTTAGCACAGAGCTCAGAACCCAAGTTACTTTGCTCAGTTAAGGAAATCTATTCTATTGGTTGAAAATCCATATCCAGCTCCTCACCCCCACCTCTCTTTAGATCACAACCAAGGTGGTGATCTATTGGTTGAGGATCCATATTCAGCTACTTGTTCCCACCTTTCTTTAGACTGTATCCAAGTTGGTGAATTATCGGTTGAAGAATCATATCCAGCTCTTTGCTCCCACCTTTCTTTGGATCGTATCCAAGTTTGTGATTTATTGGTTGAGGATCCATATTCAGCAACTTGCTTCCACCTTTCTTTGGATCGTATCCAAGCTGGTGATCTATTGGTTGAGGATCCATATCCAGCTCCTCACTCCCACCTCTCTGTAGAGCGCATCCAAGTTGCTGATCTATTGGTTGAGGATCCATATCCTGCTTCTCACTCCCACCTCTCTTTAGGTCGCATCCAAGTTGGCAATCTATTGGTTAAGGATCCATATTCAGCGACTTACTCCCACTTTACATTATGATACATTATTCCTGGCTCAAAAGCTTTAATTTAAATATAGTCCTCGATAGCCACAAAGATTATGAATCCACTTTGTGTGCAGCTATTACCTTTGCAAACCAAGCATTGGTGACATAATCACTGTGCTGCACATAGCCTGTGCAGAGAGCAAAGCTGTGGGAGGGGCTCAGTAGGCCCCACCTAATACAGAAAACTACAGGAGGGGGTGGAGACAAGACCCGTTACCTTGCACAAGAAGAGAGAGCAGCAGTGATCAGTCTTTATCACAGGAAGCTCCTGCACCAAGGTAAAGTTTCACACTAGATTACTGCACAGATCTGGAAGAAATATACAAAGTACACCCAGATTCAAGTAAGAATACACATGACAATATTTGCTTATCCTGGAGTTCTGCTTTAAAACAGACAGGCTGGATTCCCTATATCATCTGGCAGCTAGTTGCTCCAGAATGACAGGTGCTCTTTGCGTTTTTTTACATCTGGCAGCAGACAAGAGGCAGAGAACGTACAATCACCCGTCTGTTGTTCCTACATAAAAGATTCTATGCCTATGCCAGAGTGGAGCGTACACAAGGCAGAATCAAATCACTATTATTATTATTTTTATCTAATATCCGGATGACTTCTTTGTTTTTCTCTCCCTGTAGGAGAACGTTTGCGAGGCTGGATAGGGCATTTTATTATGCATGAGTCTGGATATTAATGTGGCTGGATGTACAAAGTATCAGAAAACACACAATTACAATCAAATTAGGAAGCAGGGAATCAGCGAGTGGGGTTTCTGGTTCACGCTGAATACATTATGTTCCTACATAAGCTGGTTAGTGGATCAGCTTGTGTGAATACCGTACGGCAGACGGGAGGCGATCCAGATCTCTGCTCCTCAATACAACAGACGACTTTAAAAAGGAACTCCAGGAATGTAAAAAAGTTAACCCTTGCAGTGGGGCTACCACTACACTGAAAGGGTTAACTTCTCATGTTTTTTCTCTAGGGGCGATAATAAAAGAAATATACTTGATCCTCAATCCATTCTGGCTGATTGACTGGTCCCCGTGGTCATCACGTCTAATACAGTCCATTCACCTGCATTAGACATGAGGAGGCCAAGGGTCATTCCAGAGACCAAAATGTGCAGTTAACCCTTGCAGTGCCGGGGTTAGTATTGGGTGGGTCGGTCCACCCAATACTATTATTTCATTTTTTGGTAGATGCTGGATATTTAAAGCTGAACTCCAGGCAGATATGAAAGACACACATGAATGCAGCTCTGTAATCATTAATACATCATTAAAGTAGAACTGAAGCCAACATTTTTTTTTAAACCTTGGATAGAGTAAGGGAGGGTTATTACCCCTGTACTCCTTTTTTTACCATCTTTGTTCCCTGGGGGAGATTTTCCTGCACTTCCTGTCCAATAGCCACAATAGGAAGTGAGAGGAAATCTCTTCAAGAAGAGGGAAATCCCCGGTGGTCAGCAGGGTCACCAGAACTAAGGTTCCCATCTATTCCTGTTCTGAAGACAACCAACAATTTGGATTTTCTTTCACTGATAATGGTCACCAGGACATATAGAGAGGGTCGGCAGAGCAATAAAAACATCATAGGGATTCTAATCCTTTTGCACTCTATCCCAAACTAAAAAAATATGTTTGGCTTCAGTTGCAGTTTAAACCTATTTTCGTGGGGAGTTGGAAGGTTTACTTTGATTGCCTCCAGTGGCGTCACAAGGGGAGTGCGACCCGCACCCGGGTGACACCAAAATGACTGGCAATCATTTTGGTGTCACCCCCTCTGAAAAGTCGAGCACTCGGTCATGGATTGAGAGCCTGACAGTTTCTTGAGAGAGAGAGAGAGAGGAGGGGACCCGGCAGCATACCATATAACGGCGGGTGACCAGAATCGATGGCCGTCGGCAGGCAACAGCGGTACAGCGCATGATGTTGTCATGTGCATGTGCGTGGTAAAGTCAGGCGCGTACAAGAGGATTTCATGGCGGGGTGTCACCAGGTACCCGCACCGGGTGTCACCCCGCCTCGGGATGCCTCTGATTGCCTCTACCATCTTCGCCAACATGGTGACCTCATTGCAAGGCTGTGTTGACATGTTTGGTTTCTAGGGATCACCATGAAAGCAAGCAAATACCAGCGCTGCCCAGGAACTCATCTGCAGCAAGTTTAGCAGCAGAACAGTTAATACTGAACACTGCACGGCGTACGCTGAGGGCTGTCTCAGCTGTAATCTTCTAAAGTTCTCTCAGTGGGTACAGTAATGGGGAATGTGAAAGGAGAACCAATTAACAGAGCAAATTGTGTTATACTTGCTACAAAGTACTTCACCTGACAGTATGTCCATGCTAAATACCAGCTAATGGCACGAGCCGGGGTCCTGGAACAGCGAGTGGAAGTACATCTGTACAATTTCACAGAATCTTTTGATGCGAGTGGAAGGGGAATGTGAGGGAAAGAGCTGGAAAGGTTTGGCAGCCTACCAGTGCTTTCAGTGCCCTACAGAAAGAAGCGGAGGAGACAAAAATAGATCTACCTGACAGGTCTGCATTTCACCGGCTGCCTGGAAGCTACACAGCTTTGTGCAAGACCCTATAAACATGCAAATGAGGGGCAACCCCTAACTTAATGGTATACTAGTTTATGTGGTGTGGCAGGAGGGTGGGATAGGAACAGCAATGGGTTTCACTTGTGTAGTTCTAGGTATTAGCAACTAAAAAAAAATGCAATACCACTGTATGCTTTTTTTTTAGAAACAGACTTGTCCATTTTGACCTTTTATTGTTCTGCATGAAAATGCAGGTCAGATAGACACTAGAAATCTAATTCTTTCCTATGTGGCTGCTCCACATCTATGAGCTGCAGTTTTGTGTGAAAGACAAAGGGAAACTCTAAGGGCCCATTCACACTTACACGTGCACTCTGCATGCACCCAGTGTAAATCCAAACTTGTATAAGGCCCCATTCACACGGGAATCGGCCGGCACGTACAGCTCCGTGTTCGTATCGGGCAGCTCCCGGGAAGGGCAGGTGCTGCGTGTGATTAGTACGCAGCCCCCGTCCTTCTCTTAACAGCAGTAGATATAGGCAAAAAAACGGAGGCTTTAGAACCACTTTGAGGTACAAGCTCTACTTTAAAGTGTATTTACACTTTTTGCAGCCAAATTGGGATAACACCTGTGTTATATTAGTTATATGTTCCCATTCACATCGCATAAACTAAGTCATTTTAAGAAAAATGCTTCTTGCTGTTTAAATTGCCCTTGCTTGGGTAAGGGTTTCTTGGCTTCTTAAGGGTTAAAATGCGTTCTTGCTTCTCCTTTGTAATGATAGGAGGGGTTGTGGGGGGGTTAAAGGTTTACAACCCTGGCTTCTGCATTCAAATGTTAATTAACTTAATGAGAGAAACACAATCCTGAAATTTCAGTCCTGAGCCTTTCTATAAGGATAGATCACTATTGGGGTGCTGAGAAAAACCGGGAATCAGCCATGTTGCCTGCTGCAACAAAACATCTCAAAGGTAAGAAATATTTTTCTAAAAATATTTCATCTTTATGCTGTGTGAATAGGAAACATAACAAACATATACAGGTAGTCCCCGAGTTACAAACATCCGACTTACATACAACCCCTACTTACAAACGGAGAATATTACTGTACAGCTGGGGTCCCAGGCTGCAGTCAAAGTGTACTGCGCACCGCTCCAGTAGTTATAATGCAACCATGCTGGTGCCGATGAGGAGTGCCTGCCTTTTTGGATCTGGTTCATAGTACTGTATGTACATTACAGGAAGTTGACTCTTGTTAGACATGCAGACGAGGGGTGCCCACCTCTTCTGGGTCACTGTGAGGTTTTTACTGTTGTCTGTGTCCTCATTGGAAAGATTTAATCTCACTTCCTGTCCTTGAGACAACAGGATGTGAGAGGAAATCTACCCCTAGGAACGGAAATTCAGTCCTGTAAGAGTTATCATGGGAAAAAGGTGTCTCCATTGAAGCTTTATCACCAATCCTTGTTTCCATGACAACCCAAAATTTTCAAAATCCAATTGTCACAGGGACAGAAAGTGAGGTGAAATCTTCTGAACAGGGGCACACACAGCAAAACAAACTTTATATTACAGGAGGTGAACCCTTCCCTATGCTATCCAAAAGTAAAAAATACTTTTTGGTTGGAGTCCCACTTAAAAAATATACCTGTTCCAACTTACATACAAATTCAACTTAAGAACAAACCTACAGACCCTATCTTGTTCGTAGCACGGGACTGCCTGTAGAGGGGGGGTTTTCTCAAATTTGACTGCAAAAGTGGAAATACACTTTAAGTAAACAACTTCCTTTTACTTCAATAATAAAAAACAGAAATAATAAGTGCTCTAGCTCCATCCTTACAGACACACTCCATGTATACAAATTCCAGTCCAAGTGGTAGTTGGCTCCAATTCTCACCCTGACAATGGTCTGGAACCAGCAGCAACCGTACTCAGTAGATCCCTATGGTTGTCAATATAATTATTTTCTGGATGTTCTTTGAGCTTGATTACAAATCAGTAATTTACAGCGACTGGGACAGCCTGGCACGCAATCATGTAACAAGAGACTGCAGTCATCCCCCCCAGAAGCACTGTAAAAAAGCATGCTAAATTTTGCTTGTCACTGATAAAAAGATTAAAGCCATCTCAGTGGATGGTCTGGCTACCTGGCTACAGCACATTAACAATGGTCTCTGTATAGAATTAGCAGGTCACCGTATGATTTTACTTGCTTCCATAGCAGCCGTTTGCTTTGAATATCCTTCCCATACTTTAGCTTAACATTTGTTTTTACCGGCGATGGAGAGATCTACCATGTACCGTACTTTCAGACCTTCCCATTAAGCTCTGTAATTTCTCTTCAATGCACTCCCCAGATATCTACACATATTTTAGACTCTCTGTCTAAAATCCTTTGCTGCGAGGGTGATATTAATTTAAAACTCGAGAAGTTAAAAGCTTGTCTGCAACTGCTCAGCAGAAATGTGTTGTGCGCGTATAATAAATGTACTCAGCAGAGGTAGACTTGCTGTCTTTTCTATGGCTCTCCGGTGATGGCACACAATGGTGCTTAGAAGGATGATGCATCTGGCTGTGTAAACTAAACCTTCCCATTTAACAGGATTCAAATATCTCTGCTGCAGCCATGTGAACACATATTAGGCTCTGAATGCTCCCGGCCCACTGTAGGAATGAATAGAGAGATTAGAAACCTGGAGATAATTTGCTAATGAATATCAATTTCGCATTTTGGCATCTGTGACCTGCAATTCATTTGCTAATAAAATCGAAAATTGGCCAAACTTCTTTGGCAATGAGCCCAGGCCAGAGGGGAATCCAATGTTTCACAAATCAATAGCTTTGTTTCCCTAGGCGACCCAGGTTTGGACAAACACAGAGGCTGATACTATAATAACTCTAGCATGCTTATTCACTTAAACAGTGCTGGGAGCAAAGGTACAGGCAGTCCACGAGTTACGATCAAGATACGGTAGGTTCTGTAGGTTTGTTCTTAAGTTGAATTTGTATGTAGGTTGGAACAGGTACATTTTTAAAGCGTAACTCCAGTTTTGCTGTGTGTGCCCCTGTTTAGAAGATTTCAACTCACTTTCTGTTCCTGAGACAATTGGATTTTGAAGATTTTGGGTTGTCGTGAAAACAAGGATTGGTGATAAAGGTTCAGTGGAGACACCTTTTCCCATGATAACTCTTACAGGAATGAATTTCCCTTCTTAGGGGTAGATTTCCTCTCACTACCTGTTGTCTCAAGGACAGGAAGTGAGATTAAATATTTCTAATGAGGATACAGACAGCAGTAAAAACATCACGGTGACCCGGAAGAAGAGGTGGGCACCCATCATCTTCACGTGTAACCAGAAAGAGCCAACTTTCTATAATGTACATACAGTACTATGAACTAGACCCAAAAAGGCAGGCACTCCTCATCGGCACGAGTGCGGTAGCACTACAACTACTGAAATGCTGCGCGGTACACTTTGGCTGCAGCCTGGGACCCCCTGCTGTACAGTAATAGCCTCCGTTTGTAAGTAGGGGTCGAATGTAAGTCGGATGTTTGTAACTCGGGGATTGCCTGTATAGGAATGGGGAAGAGACAGTCACTGCTCAAGGTGGGACAGGGCTATTTCCTGCCTCACAAGTAAATATATAATTCAAGGAGGGCCCATGGCTAATTCGTTCTCTTTCTTTACTGTCCAACAATAAAACATATTATCCAAGGGGGTCCAGGTGTCATTCCTAGAGCTGGTAACAAATTGATGAGTGCGTTTGCCATTTGTTTTGCCAGGTGTCATTCCTGTCCCTTCTTTACTGCCCCACAATAAAAGGTATAATTCAAGGGGGCCCAGGGTTTATTCTTGCTCCTTCTTTACTGTCCCACAATAAAATGTATGGTTCAAAAGGGCCCAGGGTTTATTCTTGCCCCTTTGTTACTACCCAACAAAAAAACCCATACCATTCTAGTGGACATAGGGCTGATTTCCTACCCCTTCTTTACTGCCCCACAATTAAATGTCCAGGGCTGATTCATGCGCCACAAAAAAACATATAATTCAAGGTGGCCCAGGGCTGATTCCTGCCCCTTCTTTACTGCCCCACAATAAAATGTATAATTCAAGGGGGCCCAAGGTTGACTCTTGCCCCATTGTTAGTACCTCCCAACAATAAAACATACAATTCAAGTTGACCCAGGGCTGATCCCTACCTCTTCTTTACTGCCCCACAAAAAAACCCATATAATTTAAGGGGGTCCAGAGCTTATACCTGCCCCACAATAAAACATATAAGTCAAGAGGGACCCAGGGCTGATTCCTGCACCTTCTTTACTGCCCTACAATAAAATGAATAGTTCAAGGGAACCCAGGGCTGATTCTTGCCCCAAAATAAAGTGTATAATTCAAGGGGGACCCAGAGCTGATTGCTTTCCCAAGGCTAACTCCTGTCCATTCTTTACTGCCATACAATAAAATGTATAATTTAAGGGGAGAGGCAGGGTTGATTCCTGTCCTACATAGCATACAATTCACTTTGAGTTGAGAGATGCTGCATGAATACACTCATGTGTAGATCTCTTATCATCAACCAGGCCTATATTTACAATAAGGATAAAACATCTGCAGTTTGTACTGCTCTCTGTGGTTCTGTTGAGATTTCCCCTGCTTCCTGTCTTTGTGAGTGAGGAAAAGCCCTGCACAGACAGTAAGGGAACATATCAGAGAGGGAGAAAGACAGCAATAAAAACATTCTCTTATTGTAATCTAGGGGAAGACTTGAGTGAAGCCCCTGCCATTTTTTATTGCTGTTTGTGCTCCTTTTGGAGATTGGCCCGACTTTTTTGTCTGTGCCAACATTGTCACCTAGACAGGAAGTGAGGGGAGGTTACCCCAATAAAGCCTCAAATAGAAATAAACCTGACAAAAGTTTTAACTCTTCATCCTCTATCCCAAACTAAAAAAATATTTTAAGCGTAAGCCTGAACACTAGCACTTAAAGCCTAACCCTGGGATAGAGTCAGCTCCTTGTGTCCCACACCCTCCTTGGCGCAACCCCAAATCTTTATACTTACCTGTATAAGGTGTCTTTTTTCTGGCCTGGGGACCTCACTGGTTCACTTCATCCTCTTCTTCCTCTGGCAGTGGGGAGATCCCATATGCTGCAGAGAATGGTGCCATGTAAAGATGTAGTGTGACTCTCTGCAACATTCTTCTGTGAGTCCAGGACAGCAGGTGGAGCCTTGACACCTAGAGCTTACAGGAAGTGGGTTGAACAGCATTAGGCACTTTTCAACCTGGCAAAAGAGTAGTGAACCAAAGTCTGAAGTACCTACCTACCCTATAGCAATGTCATGTCTGCAAGCTCCCTCATCACTGTTGTCATCTACGCCTGATATTCTTTCAGGTCCAGGGCTTCAGTCAGCTTCCTTGGCTGAACCCACGATGATGTAACTCTCATGCATGTGCGTTGCAATTTATTAGTCCTGGTACTAAAGCATGCAGAGATTGTACACTGAGCTGTACAACTCAGTGTACAATCTTTAGAAACTTGCTAGCAGGAAGATAAAAAGCTTTTATTGCAAAAGAGATGTTCAGACTGAGTCTCTTCTACAATAAAAACCATAGTGCTAGCAATTATTTTTTAAGCAGCTGTAGTATATGCAGTACAATTGGACTTTCACCTATGCCCTGAAATCCTAACCTTTGTCTTTAAGTTGAACTCTGGCCACAAAAAATTTGCTTTAAATATATTCCTCGATAGCAGCAAAGGATATAAATCCACTTTGTGTGCATCAAATGCTTTTGAAAATGCTTATTAAAGCAGTACTAAAGGCTATCCCTTTTTTACCTTAATGCATTCTTTGCATTAAGGTAAAAAAATGCCCCACTACGTTTCCATGCCTCCCACCCCCAAATTCCTATAATCCACATTCTGTGTCGCTGGTTCCCGAATGATCTCCGATGTTTCACTGAAGTTCCGGGTTGAGAGGAGGAATCCCCAGGCCACTGAAAGCAGGGCAGCAATTAGCTGCTCCACCTACCCATCATGATACTGAAAGGAGTGAAAGGAGAGAAAGGAGGAGTGGCTTGTTGAGTGCTATGTGTGTCAATAGATGCACACAACACAGCTCAGTTTCTGGCCGGGACCCCCACACATAGGGGTCTCCTTTGCAACCTCCTAGACATAGTAGATCCAGCAATAAAAAAATAATGAAATGGGCAATATTATAAAAACAAAAACAAACTACACAAATACAAAGATCTCCTGTGGAGAATTAAACAAAAAAACACGACGGTTTAATATCACTTTGACTCATAATCTAAACTTAATCCTACTCTCTACTTTTAATTAACCCCTAAAAAACAGTTAATCCTACCCCCAACATTGAATTAAACCCCTTAATACCTTAAGGGAGACCTCAATTATCGGCACCGAAAGCAAACATATGCAGTGACATATTAGCACGAAAGAAGCCCAATTTGCTATTTTTAGTGCTGCCTGAAAAAAGCCAGAGTGGCCTGGCATTATTTCTGGTTTCTGTAAAAGAAATACAAAATCCATCGTTTTTGATTAAGCTTGCATCATGTTCCTTTTATATAAAAAAAAAAAACGTTTTCCATATACGCAGGTTAGACTTAATCTGAGACATATGCCCGATTCTTGCCATTGTCTGGCAAGTCTTTGCCTGAGGTCAGGAAACTTTGCCCCATGCCCCTCAATGAACCATTTCCTAATAATGGCATGCAAATAATGCCTATTAGCCTTTCCTCGAATAAAAACCTACATAAGCAGTATCTGTAGGTGTCCAATTAGAGCAGCTGTTAATAGATTCAGGCTAGAAGCAGGCTGGTGGATAAACAATACAGCCCTTTAGTCATGGGTCATTGGAGAAAATTACATTGCATGTTGGGTATTGTGATGTTGGTTCAGGACCCTTGTAGAAACTACTTCCACTCATACAGCTTAATCATCTAATTACCAGAGTAACACTACACAAACCGCCGCAATGACTCGGCCTGAATATACACTGCAAAACTCAATTACCAAGGTACATTAACCTGTAGATTAGAGTCACAAACTACTATTTAAATGATATGCATTAATAAAATTTAATTAGCTTTTATTGGGAAAATATACTACACTGATAAACAGAATCTGCGTTCAGTGCTGAAACCGGTGGGTAGGTGTTGTTTATCCTGAACAAAGATCATTTTGCTCAGATTTGGATTAGCAGGAGCACAGTTGCTTGTGAAATGGAGAGGAATGCTTTGTTTGTAGAGTATAGTGGTGATGGCACATTTTACTGCTCTGTACCATAACTAGGAATCATGGGAACTAGGTCATAGCAAGTGTTACAAGCAAAAAAAATTAAAATGTCACATTCTTTCCTGTGCATATGTATGTGCTTTTCTGTTGCGCTTGTGTGTATACAGCCTACAGTGCTCCCTGTGTATGTCTAGTATTGCTGTCTGTGTGTATGTGTAGTACTATTCTTTCTGTATGTGTTTAGTGCTGTGTAACCGGTGCTGTGCTCCCTGTGTGTCCAGTGCTGCACTCCCCATGTGTGTTCAGTGCTGTGCAACCTGTGTGTGCAGTGCTGTGCTCAATGTGTGTGCTCAGTGCTATACTCCCTGCATGTGCAGTGCTTGCTCCCCATGTGTCCAGAGCTGTGCTCCCTGTGTGTGTCCATTGCTGTGCTCCCTGTGTGTGTCCATTGCTGGGCACCCTGTGTGTGCAGTGCTTTGCTAATTGTGTGTACACTTCTGTGATCCCTTTGTGTCCAGAGCCATTCTCGCATGTTTGGTACTTACTTGATGATCATTTTCTTATACATTTGGGTAGACACGTGTTGAATGTAATTGTATCATATCATGATTTGTGGAATATGAATAGATTCTGACTCTGACACCAGACCAGGATGTGTATTGCATGAATCCATTTCTGGACTGCTTTCTGACTATTTAACATTAGCTACTAACAGGTTCTGTCTTAATAGAGGTTTACAACCCCCAATTATGTCCAGGAGACATTACAGTCTGCTGAAGGCTCTGCTAGAGGTCCTTTAATACAGGGCTCAATAAGAAGTCTTTTAAAGCTGTGCAGACCCCGGCTTTGATGGCCTACTTTGTGTTTTAATTTTAGCTGTGTTTTAGTGGGGATGTTCAATCAAGTCTGTGCTTTTAAAAGTTGCCCTCCCTTTTTGCAGCATAGACATCAGATTTAAATCTAAAAGTTTTGTTGCAGACTTAGGAATTTTTGAGAAATAAGGATAGTACTGTGTGCAACACGACTGTCTTCTTTTCCCTATTTAGTTTGGTGTGATCAGACCCCATATTGATCACACAGTGAACTCTTTGTGTGCATCATACAGTACTGTGTATGTGTGGTATCGGTGCTCTTTGTATTTAAAAAGTATGACCCTCACTGTATACATACCGCGCAGTGCTGTGTTTGAATATATGTTATACAGGTTTACCTGTGTGCTTGTTGTACAGTGCTTCCTGTGTATGCCCAATAGCTATAAAATGGATATCATGGACAAGGTCAAATCTTAATCTGAAAATCAGTCTCTATTTTGCTGATCATAAACACTGAAACTTCAGTCAGCTTCAACCACCTTTTGCAAAAACAATCAAGCAGATTAAGGGCACCTATCACAAAAACTGATGGCGGAGAAAAGCCCTGATCCACTTGGCTGCAGATTGAAAGCTGGTTGAAAGTGGGTGAAATTTCCTGACAAGTGCCTTATTTATAGTCATCATCACTAGCATTAGTGTTATACACCATAGCTGTTAATCCGGGGGTCCCTCCAGTTCCCTAAGTGACAACACTTGCCTGACAAAAAATCTCCAGATTACATCCTAATCAGCCTCACCAGAGTACACCAGGTTCAAGCCTGATAAGCAATTCAAAGAATCTGCAGTTAAAAGTAGGAGTGGAAAGTAACACGTATGTAACAGAACAGTGAAACATGGACAATTATATACTGTATGTAACAAGGCCATCATGAAAAATCCATAACAGCTCTACTTTGCAGTAATCCAGTGGCCACTTTTAAAGTGTAACTGTGGCCATTAAAAATTACGTAAAGAGGTTACTATGGCTGGGGCCTTTTGGACAACCCCTTCACACCTCTTGCACCTTACCATAGGCCCAACACTAAGATGGACAGGCTCACTGGCCAAGATTAAGGTGCGGTAAAAGGAATGAGGCCCTTGCCCATAACCATAGTAACATGCTCAGTATTTGCATATGAGAGGACCCTGGGTTCTGGAGATAAAAGTCAGGTGTTGTTTAAACACCTGCCAGTACTCGCTATGGAATGAAAGTACTGCATTATTTTGTATTCAGTACTTATGGGATAGTGATTTTAAAACTCAACTCTAGGCTGGTTTTTATATCAAATTCGCCCTCGCCAACATATGTAAAATATAATGTTTTCTACTCTCCAGTGGCAGAATGTGGGCACTGGTCCTGCATTGTATGTGATGACATCAGCAAGAAGGGCGGCAACACAACCAGAGAAGCGTGGCCTAGGTGGGACTGGTTGTTACCAGTACTGAAGAAGACTGCAGGATTTTGAATTAAAGTTTAACATTTCTATCTGTTAACTCATCCACTGGCAAAATGAACATCGTTTTCTGCACTTACGTGGGTAAAGTTGGACAATTTGTATCCAGCACAGAGTCAGGCCTTAATGCTCAATTCCCAGGCTCAACAGAACCATACAATTAGGTTTCTTGCCTACTCCTAGGGATTCTTAGCACACAGGCTATGCACATGTGCCCTTCCTTAATGCAACAAACCTATGTTAGTTCGTAAAGGTGAGTATTATTTGCAAAATGGGAGGGTACACTTTCCCCAAAATAGCTGGCGGCATAGGCTATCTTCAAGTCATGGGACTTAAAGAAACTTTTTGGGAACTCATTCTATGAGTAAAATCTTGTCTATGCTTGACTATGTAAAATTACATGAATAGCCTCAGTGGTGTCAGGATCCTAAAGTACGAATAGACAAATAGAGAAAGGGTATAGGTGTGTATCTGTGCTAAATGGTGCAAGCTAGACTTTTTATTGGTCCTCAGCCAGGGATGAAGTTTAATTTAACTGCAACCAGTCAATGTACGAGTATGGTCACGTGGATCAAATGGACACAAAAAAGTCCCCTTCTAAAATTCTTCTTAAAAAAAAGGAAATATTCTTAGATGGAGTTCTGCATGCCCCAGCAGTGTTTGCTAATGCTGTGCCACTGTCCTATATTACTGTTCCCATGCCAGGACTCTTCTTATGTCTTCTACACAATTTACTGCATCACTTATGTTTTCCTCTTCTGCTCTGCCAAGTTAGAATGAGATTAAATGTTCTCAACTTCTCTGCACTATTACTTTACCCAAAACATCCATCGCATGCACTGAGAGAGGCATAGTGACTCTGCATACTTATTTATTTTAAATGCCTGATTAAAAATTAATGACAACAGGAAGTGAGGAGAGGGAGAGGACTGAGATAAATAATGGAATCCAGGATCTACTTGTAGCAGACTGTGGAGAAGTGTTAACTGCTGAGATTTTATATTTAGAGGATAGTGTGGGCTCTAGCTGAAAACACTATTTGGGAATAACTAAGCAACTCATGACTGTGGAGGATATCTTTGCTACAATAGAGGCTTTGTATTTTGTGAGGAATTGACATTCACATTGTGAACATCTGCATGTCTTTGTGTACATGGCTGAACAAGGTTTATCGTGCATTATAAACTGGGCTGATTTCAGGCATAAGTGGGCCAAAGTCAAAAATAAAACATGTAAGTCCTGTTATAAAACCTACGGGTAGCAGTATTCCAGAAGAAAGTCACTTTCAAAAGGGAGTACTAGTACATAAATCTCTTATTTTCCTTCCTTCCTTCTTACTTTCTTTCTTTCTTTCTTTATACAAGTATGTATGTACAGTATATGTATGCTTGTATTCTATGACTTTTACATTCACTGTGAGCTGCAACACTGGCTTGGCTAGAAGGAACAATGAAGGACCAAATGAAAATGCTAATCTGACTGTAATTTTTGTAGTCTTTGTTTCTGTCTAATTTAGCCAAGCAACTCAGCAAGACTTCCCAAGAACATAGATAACATAGACTCCCAGCACAATTTGAGTGGGATCCAATCTCGGGGTGCAGTTTTCATCAGAGATTGGGAGTGCTGATTGGGGGAGATATAGAGAGCCTATTACAGAGTGCCTAGGCTATATTGTACCTGTCACATATTGTTCAGTTGTCATGCAGAGTTACTGAAATTGCAGGTACACGTTTTGCTTTAATGGGAAGAACATGACTAACAGTCTCAGGAAAGAAACCCTACTATGGCCCCCGCAAAGAGTTACACCCTAGGCAATGCCCTCTTTGACGTTTTTCATCTGACTCAGCATTATTTTTCATGTTGCTGCTATGTGTATCATAAGTAAGAATAGAGAAGAACCAGTGACAATGGCATTCTGGCATTATTCATTTGATTATTCCATCTTCAGAGTATATGCAACTGCACTAAAGCACCCATAGTGTTTGGGGAAAAAAGAAGCAATCATACTAGAGCTGCAGAGATGCTCCCTCATGCAACTTTCTATTTTATATCCCAGCAACATTGATATCTTTGAATATACCTTTCAGCTTTAAAAGTCAAGAATGGGCTATACATGGGCCATTTATCAGCAGGGAAAGTCTAAAACAAAATTGCGCTTTTCCCCAGTTCTAATGCTGGCCATTGACATACATTATATAATTATATTCCCTCAGATACAGTATAAACCAGCATTAACCAAGCATTAATGTAAAAATCTGAGTGACCATAGTTTTCATATTTATGCCTGCATCTGACCCAAAAGACTTTTTCTATATGACACAGGACATGTGTGTGTGTACTGATAGACAGCTGTAGAACATGAGCTGTTGGACCTCCCTTCAAGAAACACACTACCCCCTTATCAGACAATGGCTCTCTTTTGAAGCTGCCACTATCTCTCTCTGCATAATGTGCAGGGCCACCTCTAGTTCTTGAACCTGCAGTGATCATTGTTCATCATGATTATAGTGAACTTTGTGCTCCTGCTCAGTAGTTTATCAGTTCAACCATTAGCTTGTTAAATCCTATTATCAACAAGATCCACAGACCATTGAAAACGTTGAGACAAATTCCTAGAACTGTATTTGTTTTAAGAAAGTTTTAAATGGTTGGGACCCTGAATCTACACAACAGTTTGAGGGTGCATTATAGGACTTTAGGTTGTCGCCTCTAACTGTAGACAGGTGGTGAAAGGCAGCAGCTTCTGTGCTGGGAGCAATCATCACTTGTGATAACTCCCTTTTTGAAGACCCTTGTACATTCAAAGTGCTTAGCTTATCTCCACTTATCTCTTCAAGAACAACTACTGTGCCCTTCCAGACAAGATGACTGGCTTTAAGGGACACCAACAGTTAAAAGATAAAAAAAGGAGCATGTAGACATTCAATTTGAAAGTTGACACATTTAAAAGTTTTTGCTTTGAACATTTTTTGTATTCTCATTTTCTTCATTTATAGAAAAGGCTTCTTGAAGCTCTTAAAGCGAACATGTTATCTCACAAACAGCCTTGTAAATTACTGGTAAAGGGAATTGTTGAAAACATTTATTAGCTCAGAACAATCAAAAAATGATACGTTGTTTGTTTTAAGAAATACTGCATAGATTTTAGGCAGAATTAAAGTATTTTCAGAAATAGCTGCCTAAAATTAGCTATGGGTTTCAGATTTTATTAAAAGACAAAAACAGTGTCTTCATCCTTTTATTAATCATAGTGAAAAACAAAAAAAAGGTTTTCTGGTACCTGTTGTTCCCCTTTCAAAAGCTTCTCCCTCTTCCCTCTTCTTAAGGTGCCCATACACCTGCCAATTATCGTACGATAATCAGCAGGTTTATGGGCAGCGTGTGACCGCATCTACTGTACGGTCGCACGACTTTCGTCTTCCTCGTACGATTTTCGGCGGGTTGGTAGTGTGCTTGGAAGACGAAAGCCGCACGGGCCGGTGTGCGCAAGGGCACACTGCCTGCTCAGAATTGCTATCATCGGCAAGCACTCCCCTCAGCGGGAAGGGCTTGCGATGATCGCAAGTACGATCTGCCTGTCCAAGATGGGCAGGTCGTACAAAATCTTAATGACCTTACAACCATCGCACAATGAAAGTCGTGCGATGGTTGTAAGGTGTATGGCCAGCTAAAGAGTAAATGCAGATGTCCAGCTATGACAAATTATTTTGTTCAGTGACGCTCTTTCTGGCACAGGTGCCTTTAGACTTTAGAAATATGTCTGCTCTCCCTAGGCCCTTTTAGTCGTTAAATCTACACTTTCCTTTGTCTATCCAGGGTATCTATCACTCCACCATATAATATAGAGGATTATAGCAATTCTATCAAACCATATATAATGGAGATGAACAAAGGCAGGCATGTTTGGAGTCCAGCCTGTGTGACGATCATGGCTGCCACCACAGATACAGCAGTGAGCTAGGTGTAGCCACGAAAAACAGGAAGTTTGTTATTTTCAGGATTGTCAGCTTAAAATAATAAAATGTAAAAAACTAATATTGCCACCAGATTTAAGGACTGGTAAGCTGTATTGTATTAAATTTTTGTTTTTGGGTTTAACTACCCCGTCTCCAGCACTACATTCTTACTTATCCTCATTTCTACACCAATCCATTCTATCATTGAGTACAGGAAAAAGAGCCGTGTGAGCTCCAAATTAACATAGGACTGTTGTTGGGCCATGTGACAATCATGAAGCACCTAGAACTATCACATATGAGAAGGGAAGTGAGTCACATGCTCACCCATATCCATAAGTAGCGAGTATTTAACTTCCTCCCATGACGCAGAAAGGTAAATATATGCTGATGGGGAAAGGTTTTAAATAAAAACCTGTAAAGGAAACATAGCTGCATTGCAGACTTCTCAATTGCAACTGCTAGTTGACTAGTTGTCATGTTGACCCATTTGCTTCAATACTTTAAGTCGCTGTCCCAGAACAAGTATGCAGATGAGGATCTTGCTTTATTCTGCCTTTCTTTGATCTGTATACATGTTCTGGGTCATATTCAAGGTTCATGTCAACAGTAAACATGTATGCATGTTACAATGATTATATTTATGTTAATGAAGCTACTGTAATCATATCAATGATAATACTACACGTGAGGAGCTCTGGAACATTTTAAATGTATTTCCAGCCAATTTTGAATAGAGTGAGGAGAACTAGAACTCTTCTATCCTGGTTTGGAGGACCCCCACACACTTAGTCCTCCAAACCTGGATAGAAGACATCAGACGCCATTGTACAGGTGACCTTCGGATGGTGCTGCCACTACCTTGACTGGGAGTCACCCGGTTTTTCCTTACATAGATTTTTTTATTTGTAAGCAGTTTGCATCCCTAAATAAGGTAGTAGCGCTGCTTAACCTTGTTTATTCTTTGTTATTCATCTCATTGGACTGAGCTGAAAATAACTGTAACTTTTTTTTTAGTTCAATAGTTTTTTATTGGAGTATAAACGTATAACAAGAGTATCCTCTGCAAGAGGTAAGACATCAATCTCATGTAGAGAGAAACAAAAAAACATCAGGTTTGCGGTCTGAGCCTCTGTATATCAATAAAGTATATTATAAAGTACACAGATCCTTGATAGCGTCTAACATTTGCTATCCATAATTATGCAGATATGTACGTCAGGCTGTCATAGTGTGCACCTTGTTTGTTATAATGCAATTATTTCCTTTAGGCAAATAAGTTGGTGAGGGTTGAGCATATGTATCCATACCAGGCAGTGATATTTGGAGTCCAAGCCAGTAATGGTAACTGCTCGCAGTGGTTAAGTAAATAACACAACCCAAACGTTGTATCCATTGTTGCGTATAGTTGTTATCGCGTGTAACCGATTATTAGTGCCCACCGCCTGGTGGATACACATGCCAGCCCAGTGGGGCACACTGGCATCAGCCAAGGTTTCAGAGCGGTTTAGTAGTAGAGTTTAGAGAAAGATGTGGAAGATCACAGTGTAGAGGACTGTCATACCATCTCAGTGGGGGCAGACAGTCATATATAGGTAGAAAGAGGAAGGAGTAGGATGAGACTGTAAGGGGGGGTGAGGGTAGTGGGGGATAGCGGCACCTGGGGGAAGTATGGAGCATGGACCATGTACCTTTAAAAAGGTAAAATCTCAGATCACATGTCCAACAAGGTTCTATCAAAGTTTGGCGGGAAGAAATGTTCTACCCATGGTTCCCATACTTTATTAAATTTGGGGAGGGTGTTGAGTAGTTTAGCAGTCAGCTTCTCGTTAATCAAAGTCCAGTGGATTCTGTTTTTCACCGCTGAGATACTCAGGTTGTGTGAGAGCCAATAACCGTCACTTTTATGAATATGAGAATCCTTATCCTGGTGTTTGAGCTTTGTGAATGTGACTGTTGTGTCTAGGTATGTTCTCTACCATAGCAATATATATAATCCAGAGTATGCTAGGGTATATGCAAGGTACACAGTTCTAGGATGCTAATCAAAAGCTTGGAATCAAGCAGTGAGAGATATGCAGCATAAAGATAATATTAGATAAAGCTATAATAAATCATGTGGGTAAACATATTATAAAAATCAAAAGTACATCAAGTGTGGAATTCCATTTCTGGCCTAAGTGCAAACAAAAATCTTCAAAGGTTTCCTCCACTAAGCATACTTTCACATTTTATTATGAGGTCTTGTTATATGTTTCAAAGACTATGAGCTAAGGACAGGCCCCAATGTAAGATCAACCACAGACATAAGACAGTCCTTGTTTATAAAATGGAAATATTCCAGTTCCAGAAATTAACTTTTCTGGTCATGTGCATCTATTGTGAGGATTGCTTTGATTTGCTCTTAGACAAACATATGATTAACTTAAATTTGTACATTTCCTAGGTCTATGGTAGTCAGAACCTAGACACTCTTTAGGCCTCATTCACACAGACAAATTAGGTCTGGTAGTGGATTCCTGCAGCAAGAATCTGCAGATTCTTGCAGTTGGTATCACAATTGGCTCAGGACAGCTGTGCCAATCCTTCCTGCACAAAATATGGACAGGCTGACGGCAACCCAGAAAGCGCAGCTGTCCGCTGCTCTCTGCATGTATTTGTATATAAAAGTGGTAACCTGCGGCAAAGGACAGATAACCGGTCCTTGCCGCAGATAACTGCTGAATGTATGGATTCAAGCAAATAGAGACAGATAGCATGCAAATAGAGGTAGGTAGCTTTGTACAGGCTGAGCAGCCCCAATTGTCTGGAACCACCTGTGATTCCAGCCACATGATCCAGCGATTCTTGCTGCAGAAATCAGCTGTTGGACCTAATTTGCCTGTGTGAATGAGGCCTAGGTTTTTCTGGAGGCTCTGAAATGAGGAAACAAAGCCCTGCTTCTACCAAGATGGCCGCCTCCACACTGAGACACAATTCAGCACAAGGCATGGTAGGTCAATAATGGGCAAAGATGTACTGCAGGGAAAGCACAGGCAATACTGGTAACTAGTCATTCACCCTTGACCTGTTTATTTTTTATTTTTTTGGGGGGCACAGCTTTCAGAAATG
>NW_017306479.1:1041707-1044170 GCF_000935625.1 Nanorana parkeri | reverse complement strand
TTCCTATCCTAGTGTGAAAAGCTGTTCCTCTATCGATACAGCAAGGTTAGTGTTGTCACGCTAAGACAGGATGTGTGTCACTGGCAAGATCACCAAGTCAAATAAATGAAAAATGCCTGAAAAAACTAAGGCAGCTACAACATCTAATAACTGGAAAGCTGCAACAATGAACCCTATATTAAAAAAATATATTTGTAATACTGTGTATGTATCTCACTGGACTATCATTACTGTGACAGAAATTATAGACTTCCTATCCAATAAGTGCACAAACAGCAATATTAATCTCCAAAATGTTCTAACCTTTACCCATTAAATCTGAAATAAACGAAAATATTTTGTCTGGAGTTTTACTTTAATCAACACCAATGGTTAATGATGACCTGAATCTCTGATTGAATTGACATACTTGTTTGACCTCAGCAGAAAAGGACATTCCACAAATACACTACATGTTAAGTAATGCAATACTTCCTTCCGAATCGAGACGTATGCTACTCACCTCCTGTTTTTATCATGTATCATCCTCTGTGAAAACTATGTTTAGATTAAGGGACCACGTATCCTAAATTTAAACGTAAATCTATGTTGGGTAAAAAAAGGTTCTAATTACATTCATTAGTATTTGTGTAAAATATTCCTTCCTGCACAGCACTAGGATATTTCTAATTTATGTAATTTGGTTGTGCTGCCTATTGCTGTAGGCCAGCTGCCGTTGTAGGTCAAAGGAGATTCAAAAATACCTGATGGGAGTATTCTTCTATAGGATTACTAGACATGAAGTCAGCTGTGTGTTGAAAACTACTACTACCTTTGTTTTCTGTATCATTTGATTTTGCACTTTTCATTTAGAACATTGCAAATAGGCATCCAAGAAATGTCACATGACATCAACATGATAATATTATTACTGATGTTATCTGTAGTTATCTATAGTTGTAGATACATAACTATAGATACCTAAATTGCTCCTGAGGTTTTTATGTTACTGTAGGGAATAAGGTTGTGATTAAGGATTACGTTTGATCTTGAGCTTTAAGTGAACCTTTGGCCAAGCATTTGACATTCAAATATTTCCATATTCTTAACTGAACTGAAAGCAAATGAGCTTTAAAATATGTCCTCCTTAACCTTTGTAGCTGCAGGTGCAGTGGAGCAATTCATCCTCATTTTTAATGCAGACGCTTAGAAGCTGTCCGAGTCATTCTTTTAGGAGCTCATCTCACCTTACTCCATGCTGCCAGAGCTCCTGATCTTTGTTTCTATAGGGGATAAAAGACTTGAAGACTGCTGAATCACTCTTGGATAGGCTAGCAAGGTGAGCTGAGCTGTTGAGAGAACAACTTGGGCAACCTCAGTGCTTCTAATGGGTGCAACCTCAGTGCTTCTATCTGCAGAGGTCAGTGGGGGCTTGTTTTAAAGCACAATTATTGCTTCTTATGGATGTGGAAATAATTAAATGCCCAAAGCCTGGCCACAAGTACATTGTAAAGCTAAACTACTGGCTAAGCTGTGTTACTCAGGCAGTCAAGGCGATTAACATAGGTTAGATTGAAAATGGTTTAAGAGCAGCAAAACACAATCTGGTCCACCAGCTTAGAGAACAAAACTCTCTGGATCCAACACCTGTTGTTTTTTTTTGCCTTAAATATAACTGTTTCTCAAGTAAGATAGAGCATTCACAATTGCAGGCACACTTGATTGGTGTGTTTTCAAAACTAAACTTCACCTTTAAGAGCCCAACGCCCAGTTTTCTGTTCTAGTGTGCCGTGTCATGCATTAGCTTCATTTGAATGGGCTGCTTAATGCAATGCAAGTAAATGCATGACTCAAGGCACGTGCATGCATGTGAGAAATTAGCAAGCAAGTAAATGTTTGACACAACCCATGTTGTGTGAAATGAATGGGCTATGATGTATCAGATTTTTCCTTTGCAGACATCCCAACTCTCCCGGACATTCTCAGGAGTCTCCCGCTATAAGATAGCGGCTCCCGGCTGCCCCGGGAGAGAAACATTTTTCCCTGGAAAGGTTTACACTGCTCTATCTAGCAGAGTAAACCTTTCCCTGCTTTCTGCTTTTTTTCTGACATCAGGGGGGGAAAAAAACAGCATAGGAATGAATAGCTAGATTGCTATTGACTATTTCAATTTGCACTATCCAGTAGCAGACTAGCTAGTGCACCTGCCCACTGCTGCTATTTATCAGCAGGGGTGGACATGAAGTTCTCCAGCAGGTCGTCCTCTGCTGATTGACAGCAGAAGAGGGCGGCTGCAATAGCCAGCTTGCTATTGGCTATTGCAAATTGAAATAGCCAATAGCTAGCTGTTTTTTTTTTCTGACGGCAGCAGCTGTCAGAATACTAAAGAAAAAACCCAGCAGATAGCACGGGAAGCATTAGCTTCTTTGCGATCTGCCATCATTTCAGTGAGGTGCTCTCCAGCCTCCCCCCATGGAAGGGGGG
>NW_017306479.1:1032547-1041583 GCF_000935625.1 Nanorana parkeri | reverse complement strand
GGATGAGGTGGTGATATAATGGTTGGGGGGGGGGGGGGGGGCGGCCAAAGGGCACCTCACTCATATTATTTTTTTTAGGTTGGGATCCCTGCCTTTGCTGTCCAACCATGGATTGAGGCCACGGATGTGACCACGGTTGTATTGTGTAACCACAGTAAAAGAAGAACAGACCGCCATGCTATGCAAATACAAATTCTTTGTAAGGTAAAGCAGCTCCCATATATGTATTCAGTTACATATTTTGCTGTTTTCTTTGGTATTCAGCTTTAGACGAAGATAAGCTCCTCTAAGCCTTAATAAAGTATTTACATATATGATTCAATGCAGTACAATACAATACAATACAATAAGGTGGAATACGGTATAAGCATCTCTTTCTGGCAGTTACAAGACTAAAAGTAACATTTTTACAGAGACAAAAAAGACAAAGAAAAAACACAGAGAACACTATACTGTAACATTTTGCTGAGTCACATTAGGGAGGCAGGAAAAAAAAGATGTTTGTCAGATATTTTATTCCCTATGAGTCAGCCAGTTTGGAATTGTCTGGTCTTCCAGCTGCCTTATCTGCTCCTCATGACCTTGTATGAGACAGAATTAGCTCTTAATTGGCCCTGTTTTGTTAATATAACCAACAATAACAGAGCTTCTATCAACAAAGAGTTCTAACTATGAGTGGTAAGTATTTCTGTCACTGATTATCCACGTGTGGGAACCATCTGAAGATGAAGAATTTCTTCATCTTGGTCTCTGATTAAACAACAGTATTAAAGATGAGTAGCAAAGCCAGGAAAGATTTGGCTGTGCAAATAAATAAGACAACACACAATGTACTCCATGTATAAAGTTAGTTTATTTCACTTTTATTGAGAAATGAATACTTCTGTCCACTACAAAATAAGTCAAGAATACACTATGACCATAGAATACGTAAACAATGCTTTATGTAGGTCTTTCATTATGCAGGCAATTATCATGTGAACAACAGAGGGTATTGTACACACAGTATAATAAAATGAGCTTTCGCTAAGAATTACAATGACCACTAGGTGGGAATAGGCTCACCCGCTCTGTTAAAATCATCGATAGAAACATCTAGCTTGAAGCCCAAATCATAACTTTTGTGTTCCCAATTAGGAGCTTTACCCCTGGATGTCCTGTTCTGGTGCCACCAGTATCTAAGACTGGAAGTGTGGGGGAATCTTCCCAGGGACAATACAGACACTAACAAAACCTGGCCAAGGTTTTTTTTCTACTCTACAAGGTCAACGTTTTTGTATCCATTGTCTGTATCTCCATTGGGGAACACTTCTTGTTCTGCTGGCACCTGGAACTGGGAGAGGAAGTGAGGGGAAATCTCAGACTTGACAATGGCAGCAATAAAAACCTCACAGAGGTTCTCCCCTTTCTCCCTTTAGTTTTACAAATGAAAACAGGTTTTGGCTTTAATTGGCAAATTGCATGTAAAGATCAAAATGGAAAACATCAAGGTCTAAATTATAAAATGTAATTTTTTTCCTATGCTCATTTTTTTATTTATGCATTTTTTTTTTTTACGATTTATCTTCCAAAATTTTTAAGCATATCTTATTACCTACTGAGATCATGTTCATAGTCTGAGGTTGTCCCTTATGGTCATTTTTGTACGAAAGAATGCAGAAAAAATAATCAAGCCTTAATCCCCCATATCTGTCAACATCCATATTTTGTCTATAGCAAACTTTAAAGACTGTAGGAATGTATGGAAAATAGTAATAAAGAAAACATTAAAGAAGAAGAAATAAATAGCAGATATTGCAGAGAAGACTAGGTGCCAACATTATGGAGACCCATTTTGAGGGGCCAACATATTAAGTATACTGTAGGGGTGTATCCTATGAGGCAGGATCCCAAATGAAATCACAAAACACACAGTTGAAGACCACAGGTTATTTGACATTACATCGATTTGCTAAAGAAAATAGACTTGATGTCCATAACAATGGCCACTGACAGATGAAATATCAGAAACCAGTACATTGTGGAGCACGTCTGCTATAAGTTCCAGTGTAAATGTACAGTTACAGATAATAACTATTATTTCTAAGTGCTTTTTAAGCCATAATGAATGGTACCACCACTTTAATCCATAACTATAGTAGCCACCTTCAGGAGAAAGTATAAAAAGGTCAACACTCCCAGAGTTTGTAAAAAAAAAAAAAAAGTATTCCTACATCACATACAAGCACAAGATGGCTAATATGTATGATAACAATATCCTTAGTGAAAGCTACCAAGACAATGTAATATGTAGTTTAAATAGTTTCCAAAAGTACACCATACCATACAGTAAGTGAGGGAAAATCTTCAACAGAGACACAGATAGAAATAACATTTTATTTGCTGGTTTGCTTCTTTGTTTGATAAGAGTAAGGGAAGGGAAGGTTCGTACCCAATTTAGCTTTTTAATACATATTACTTGTCAAGAATTACCTAGAGGTAAACTAAAAATATGTGCACACTAATAATATACCATACTTTCTGTACTTTCCGTCTAACAACAACATCAGGTTTGGCGGGACTGACCTTTTAAAGGGTATGTTTCCCCCAAAAAAATATTTTTCTGAGTTAGTGTTAGAATATGTGTATCCTACAAACAGTAGTCTTCAACTTTTGAATGATGTCCATTCATTAGAAACACCTGGTTGATCCAGTCAGTCCCCCCTCTTCCTTGTTCTAAACTGACCACGCATAGCATAGTTACATAGTAGGTGAGGTTGAATTATGACACAGTTCCATCTAGTTCAACCTATGTATGTGTGTCAGTATATACTGTACTTGGCTCTAGCATAAGAGCCAAGTATATAAGGTGCCTGTGTAAAACACTATTTTCTGCAGAAGACGTGTATCTAAACCTCTGCTTTTAACCTTAGTGGTTAGACAGGTTTTTTTTGCATGCTGGCTGGTGAGTGTGCCTTGAAACTTTTTGCTGGGTAAAGGACTATTCTCATCTAGTGGAAAGAGCTGCATGTTAGACTTGTGCGCCGTCAAAAAATTTGTTCTGTTTCGTTTCGTTTCGGAATATCCGTTATTTTGTATATTGTGTAATTTTCTCCGAAATTTGGAATTTCAGGAAAATTCGTACGAATTTCGATTCGTAACGAAATGAATCGCACATGCCTACTGCATGTAAAAAGACAGAGGCATGGAACAAGGCAGAGTATGGAGGTAAATGGTCAATGACATACAAAGAGATGGTGGAAGGGAATGGGTCCCCCAGCAAAGCAGAATATTTTAGGCAGCCTTGTGAAACGACATCCTCTCTAAGGGTGTTATTCACTATTGAGCTGAAGGATTAAGCCGAAGCATCGGCTAATACTTTGGCTCAATTTCGGCCACCGGAGCTCTCCAGTTTAGCCAAACTGAAGGGCTGCTGTACGGGCTATTCACAATAGCCCATACAGCAGCCAAAGGCAGGTGAATGGCTCAGCCGAGCCAAATGCATATGCTTTAGCTCAGCTGAGCCGAAGCCGCAGCAGAAGCAGGGAGAACGGTCTGCCGAAGCATAACGTTCTCCCTGCAAATGTATATAACTGGGCTCTGCACAGTTGTTATTGTCATTCGATGACAGCCCAGCGTCCTCAAGTCATTTGGACGGGGCCCCACATTTGTATTCCCCATTTAAAATTCATACTAGACCTAAAGGTTCTGGTAGAGTTGGAGAGGGGGACCCCACACCTTTTTTTTTCCTTTTATTTACATGTAATTTTTTTATTCTGCTCGCTACCTCCGTGTTAGCAATGCCGTTGTTCTTCACTTCGGCGCAGCCGAACATGCTGAGCATGTTCAGCTGAACCAAAGCCAGCTAAAGCCTACTGATATATGGCTGATTTTAGCCGATTACAGGGCCAAAGTGAATAGCTGAGCAGCGTTCGGCTCACTTCACTTCGGCTCGGTCATTCACATGGCTGCCTTTGGCAGCTTCGTGAATAACCCCCTAAATGTTTCTTGACTGTATTTATGCTATCAGTAGACACTACTGACTGTGGAAGGGAGTTCCACATTTGTACTACTCTTACAGTAAAAAACCCCTTGGGCAGTCTAGCATTAACCCGCCTCTCTTCTAACCTCTTATTGTGTCCTTGTATCATCAATAGAGTTCTTGGTGTAAACCAGTGACTGCCAGTACCTCTTACTCCATATGAGTCATTCCCCAGCCTCGCCCCCAGCACGACCCCCAATCCCCCAATCCATCCCCAAGCTAGTGTAAAGGTGGACGGGAGGAGACAGGGAGGAGCCTCCCTGTCCCTCACTTGCTCCTCACCGCTGAGGCGCTCTGTCCTGGATTTCCCTGCTGGGTAACCTGTTAGATGCCGATGTGAAAGGAGAAAAAGCTGTCAGCTTCAGACATGAAGCTGACAGCTTTTTCCTCCTTAATTCTAGGTGAGGCTCTGTCTCACCTGCCTCCCCTGACCGCACGTCCTTGGTGTAAACATCTTATTCCGAATATTGTGCTCCACATTATTAATTTTGAAAATTGTAATTAGGTCTCCTCTTCAGCGCCTCTTTTCTAAGGAGAAGAAATGTAATTTCTGGAGGCGTTCTTCATAACTCAGGTCTTCCATCCCCTTAAATAATTTTGTAGCCCTTCTCTGAACTCTCTCAGATTCGAGCACATCTTTCCTGAGGGTTGGTGACCAAAATTGAACTGCCTACTCAAGGTGAGGCGGAACCAGTGATATATATAGTCGTAAAATTATGTTTTTATCTCTTGCCATAATCCCTTTTTGTAATGCAGGATAGTATCTTGCTTACTTTGCTGGATGCTGCTTTGAATTGCATATTATTGCTGAATCTGTGATCTATGAGGACACACAGTTTTTTCTCCATGTCTGACTTACCCAGTGGGGCACCAATGCAGACGCATGCTTGCGCGGTCAGTTTGCATCCCTGTGCTTACTGTTCAGACCGACTGGATGCTATGCACACTCACAGCATGCCTATATCTTCCACAGCCTGTACAGCCGCCACATCCTTCACACATTTCTGCCCTGTTGATTGACAGCGGCTTCCAGCTGGCGCCTCGCTGTCATACTGCAGCAGCTCTGAGCAATTAGAAACCTGTTGGAGTGCAGAAGGCTGAGGCCTTCAAGAACAGAGCATACACAGATGGAGAACATGCTTCCCTGTGTGTGATATGAATATGAAGTGTCCGCCAACAACAAAAACTAACCCTTTCCCCGTTATCAATAAGGGCACATGCACAAGTGCTGTGTGGTTACATGCCTGAATGATAAAAACTGGGGGGGAAAACTGGAAATGTAACGAGTGTGTGCAACGGTCGGGTCTTTTCTGCCCGTGCGTGCCCGCTAGGGGGCGCGTGCGAGCAGAAAAAATTGCCGTCTGGAGACGGCAACCCGCAGATGTAGCAGTGCCGTCCGTCCGTTTTTTTACTACGGGCGGACGGCAAGAGGTTAAAAAAAAAAAAAGGTATATCCTAATTTGATGCCTACATATTAAGGCTTCTATTATCACGTGTATTGGAAGTTGTATATTTGTATCTAAGTATATACTTAGATACAAATATACAAAAAGAAACATAAAAGTTGAAAGAAGAGGACAAAAAAGGAAACACTGTATGGTGTTGATTGAAACTTAGCACACTGTGTAAAAACAGTTTTGTTTATTGCATGCAAGCCTTGAGAAGAAACAAAGCAGGCAGAAAAGGATACAGAGGATTCTGGCACTAAAAAGTGACATTTGGGAGCTATGTAATAATGAACTGCGATGCACTTGGTATGTGCAGCCTGTACGTCATGGAAAACTTGACGGGCTCCAAATTCCTTCTTCTGCTGGTGTGAATGCGCTGAATTTTGATTGCAGGATAACACTTAATTTTTACAAATCATGGATCTGATTTGATAGCAAAAATCTAGACATATGTGATTGTAAGCTGGAGTCAATTTACATAACCTGGCTCAGGCAGACAAGGGCTGACAATGTGCCTAAGCTGTGCTTGATCTAAAGTTGGCTATACACTGTGCTAGCTATGCACTCTTCTTGGGATAAATAGCATGGATGCGGGAATTCCCCCCTGAGCTATTTTATTCCAACAGCGGCTGGTGTACCAATGTCAGAATAGCCAATCAGTGAATGCAACTTATTGTCTTCACTCACTGTTTAACCAAGAATGTTCGGACCGACTGCTTCGACAAGAGACAATTTAAAAAAAAAAACGATTTTTGTTCAACGGAGGGGTGCTGAATGGGCTTCACACTACTCATAGGTATGGCCTGCTTTAAGTTACATTTCAAGCAAGGAAAGTGGAGTTTTCTGTAGCTAGTGTTGTGCACTGAGACTGTACATATATACGAATTATATGAGTATTATTATGAGTCTTGTCTTTCTCACAGGGCACATGGTGTGATCAAGGGAAAATAAGGTATATTTTCCTTTATAGGAGTTCAATTTCACGTATGCTGCATTCATGCAGTACCGTTGCCTTATCCCCAACCCACAGTTAGGAAATAATTTGCTTTATTGAGGCAACAAGCATCATATGATAAATAATTTTTTGATTGATTGAATTTTTTCAAAGGGACTGCTTTAGGGAGCTTACAAAACCATTCACTTCCACATCAGGAGCATCTGTGTCCTGCAGCGCAGGGCCCTTGCACTTACCTAATAGGCATTTTCCTATTACATAGGGAAGCTTAAAGTAGAGATGAACATAAGAAGTAAAGCTTTGGAAATATGTTAATTGTGTGTAAATGTACCTCTTGTCTGTAATGCATCTTAAAAAATAGCAGTGTACTTTCTGTGCCTTGAGACTCATTGTTGTATATCTGCAGTGAGAGATATAAGGCACTACATCTGATTGCTAGTCTCAGGAAAATCAGAGTGATATTAGGTGAATTTGCTACTGTGCTTCTCACTGTTCTCCTTGCTGGAGGCTCTGACATGAGGAAGCAAAGCCCTGCCTCTAGCAAGATAGCCACCTCCACACAGACACAGTTTAGAGAAAGGCATGGTAATTCAGTAATGGGGAAAGAATAGCTGCAGCAAGACTATGGGTAATACTGGTCATTAGTACTTTGTCCACTGCTTGGCTCTTTTAAGGTTAGCTTTCAGAGTTCAGTTCCTTTTAAGATGAACTTATACAATGCAGGTCAGATTTTGCAGGAATGCAGAAAATGCAGAGATCCATATTTTCTTTCACCATTGTCTTATAAAGGGGCTCATTCATTACCCTGAACTGCCTCTATGGACCAAAACCCTACTCAATATGGACTCTATACCCTATGCACACATGGTAATTCTCTTTATGACTTTACTATACAGTATATGACAAGTTAAAGAAAGCTTTATTAACATGCAAAAAAAGTATCAGCATTTCCAAGGTTGCATTATGGTGGTATGGTTCTTAAACTTTATGGTTGGGGACAATTTTGTAGACTTAAATGGTATTTGGTAGTTATTTCAGGGTTTTTAGTTGATTATTGATCTTCTCTAAGGCTATGGTATGAAGACTGTACATTTCTTACATTATTGTAATGCAGGAAGTTGATTACAAGCCACATCTTCTGTATCAGTTTGATAGCACTGCTTAAGGTGGCCATACACTGTGCAAATTTTGTCCGGTTCTTGTGAATTCGATTGAAATTTGCAGAGTGGGTTCCGGTGTTGGCACCCTTTCGGCTGGCATCTTTTGATTGGAATACGAAAGAAACAGCGGGGATTCCTTGGTCAACGTGCTTGTAGCTTTGATGGAGGAATCTGCTCTATTTTTTTCGTTCAGCACACGGGTTAAATGAAAAAGAAAATAGAGCAGTATGTGGCCAGCTTTAGTCTTTTTTATAGATGTTTTTGTTTCCCTGTACCACCAGGTTTATCTTGATGAGTCTGTGTTAATCAAGACATTTTCTCTTTTCTTTTCAGTTAACAAGATTAGGTTTACTTGATCAGGTGCAGTTTTACAGTCCTTCCCCTGAGTGTTCAAAGTAGAGAGTGTCCAAAAGGTCTTAATTTCCTTTCTGCGGGACATGACGCATTTTTAGCAATTTTCTTATTACTGGTTTAATTTCTACATATTTCCAAGTTGTTCACTTTCCAGCTCTGTTCTGAAAATTACGTGTTTTTCTGGCTGCATAGGGTATTTGCCTTGCTTGGTGGTCGAACCAAACTGTTACAGATGCAAGACACAGTTTTAAGATAATGTACAAAGCAGATGGTATTAATGTCACCTTTAATGTCACCTTTATTCTATATGGTTTCATGCTACCTGTTCTGAATTCAAATACCTTTGACGCAAATTCCTTACATCGGTCCAGTGAGTGCTTGTTCAAAGCTGTCAGTTTTATTGAGGCATAAAATTCACTTAAAATTAAAATAATGTGTAATGAATCTTCTTCAAGCACTTCATAAATCAGGTGTGTAAAATATATTTTAGAACTGCTTAGAGAGTTGCAATGAGTCTATTTCTAACACAGAGCTACAGGATTTCAAGAAGAACAATCATTCCTGTTACCTATGGCAACTAGATTCACCCTTATATGTTTCCAGTTTTGTATGGCATACTGAAAGGAAAACAAGCCACCTATCTGAATATTGCCCTTCATGTAACTTGGCAGAAACACAGTTTATTAAACAAAGTATCTTACCAATCCAATTATAACATTCAAATGAAGGTGAAAAAAAGGGATATCAACTACAATTAAAGCTCCATGTTCACAGAAAAATAACTTCCAGACGTGTGAGGAATTAAAAGCGGATTTCATCAAAGTCAGCAGTTTTGCTCAAAAACAGCGGAATGAAGATGAGAGTGAAACAATTCATTTTGGTTCTGGGGGGGAGTGAGACCGTTTGATCACGGCTAATGCGAAGCATCATTCTCATATCAATGCAAATTATTTCAGACCTGCGCTCATCCTTCCAGGATAAAAATGACCTAGAATTTGAATTCCTTGTAGAACCAGTCTTACCAGGACCGTCACACTGCAAACAGCTTTGCTTAAAAAGGACACTCCACCCACAAAATTATTGTTCTATTGTGGAGGT
>NW_017306479.1:1017560-1031860 GCF_000935625.1 Nanorana parkeri | reverse complement strand
CCCCGCTTTACGGCATCAACATCACTGCTGCAACCTTGTTACTACACAATTCAATTGAATAAAATGAGATCATATGTGCGTTTAATATTTTAATACATTATTTGTCTTTAAAAAACTCCCTTGTGTAGACATCCAAAAGCCCTAAGACTGCTGATGTGTGCCGTCATCTTGTATGTGATGTCAGATGCCTGAGCAGACTCAAAGCTGTCACTCAAGTGACAATCTATAGTTGTCACTCCTTCCCTTCGCTGCTACATAAAAGGTTATGTAGGGAGGTGAGGGGAGGAGCAAAGCTACTGATCCAGCACAGATAGTGATTAGGCACTCTCAGAAGAGGAGAGGATTATGATGGGCAACGATGGAGAGGGCTGTTCTAGGGAGCTCACTTTTCTTGGTCTCAGAGTAGTCAAATATTCTAAACATGTTGCAAATGAATAAAAAAATACATTTTGGGAAAATTACTGCAAGTAAGCATTTAAAACACTTGATTTGTCTGTGCCTTTACCTGAAAAATTTGAAGTTGGGTATAGGGTCTTTTTAAGAAACCACATTAAGCTTTATATTTCAAGGATACCTGAGCTAGCAATGAGAACAAGGGAACATTATCGCCTGTTGCATGCAAGTGCTTCAGTGCTATACATCCTTAAGACTGTACTGCAAAACTCTTCAGAGCAACTTCCACCCCCACCAAAAAAAACAAAAACGCTTAGAATAACCTTGCTGCATTATGTAAATTTGGCACAAGTGGAAGGGAATGGGGGTCCTGTATCCACAGAGCATACCACCTTGGTATGGGAAAGATTAATGCCTGAGGGCCTACAAGTATTCACAGTCATGAGGGAAGTGCTATGCCTGATAGATGGAATCATCTGCTGCTTCCAGCGAGGAAATGCCACTTATTCAACTGTTTATGGTGTAAAGTATTCAGACCAATGTTAGGGGAAAGTGTCATCTATAGAGATGTGCCATCATGAACTGTGTACGCTGGAGATTTCCTGCAGAACAAGACTGAGCTTTGTGCTCCTACAACGAGTAAAGAATGCTATCTTCTGCTCTACGAGAAACTGGACTAACAATGCTAATGCACAAAGTTCCCTTTGTTTCTTGGGCTGGCAGTTGGTGAAAGTTACTAAAATTCCACACCACTTACTAAATCCCTTGTGCATTACAGTAAGCTTCCACTTATAGCTGTCTCCTCTGCTTTATGAACTGGTCAAGAGAAGTGCAATGTACTGTAGCAGAGGAGTAGGAATGAGCTCATTGATTCTTACAAGAGACTTGCAGTCAAACCTATGCTAAGAAACCCAATATGCTCAGCAAACTGGTAAAACTGTCCAAATATCCACTTATAAGTTTAGTTTTGGCATCTCAGATGGCTAGCCCCTCAGATAGCAAGTCCACACTCCATTGAAGCATGTCCTTCCTGTTAGGGGGCACAAATTTACAAGAGAGCACCGGCATATTGTAGTAATTCTATTTATTAGAAGATATCAAGTATTATTATTATACAGGATTTATATAGCGCCAATAGTTTGTGCAGCGCTTTACAAAACTGAGGGAGACAATACAGTTAACAATACAATTTCAATACAGGAAAGTAGGAGGGCCCTGCTGGTGAGAGCTTACATTTTAAAAATGATTGCAGTCACAAGTGTGTATCTTTGTGTGGTAGCAGACATGCAAAGGAGTTTGCTGCAGATTCTGTCTTTTATCAGATGACTGGGGAATGCCATAGCTTCAGTGGGGGAGGCAGCACCCGTCTGTTCCTTCCGTTTCACCCAGAGACTGATCCGTCTTACAGCTCAGGCGCATGTGCCCGCACAAGGTTTTAGCTAGGTATGCATTTTGACGAATCTCATCCCCTTCATTAGCCTGGTAACAGTTGGGATCTGTGGCTATTTATGCATACTTCATTTGGATTCATACACAATTGATGTAGGGTTCATACAGAGTTGGGCTTTTAGCTGTCTCTTTGGTTTCAGGTTTTTTGCTAACAGCTAAAAGGTGCAAACCCATTCACTAAAGAAACAACTAAAATTGCAGCTCTGTATTCATACCTTCTATTCACACACTTCACAATATCTGAATTAATTACGAGCCAACCAGCAACAACAGTACCTCTGCAGCGAATTGCATGCTAAACTGCTCTCACATATAAAAAAACATCAATACACATTCTCATGTTGCATGCCTTATGTTATTTAATAATACTATGATGGGATGTTAGGCCCTGAGAAGAAAACCTGGAAGGTTAGGTGTAGGGCCTACATGACTGGGTTTCACTGGCGGAAATAAAGAGTTCTTGCGGTCCCATGTGTGACCAGGCCCTGGCATTCTGCCACTTGGGGGGCCCTTGCAGTGCTCCCCCCTCTGCCCGACACCTCAGCCTTGCTTCATGGGCTCCGCTGCTCATCCTGCTGGCCCGGGACTGGCATCACCGGTGTAGGCGGGAAGTGGGAAAGGAGACCGGGAGAACACCCATTTGCTGGTCTCCTCCCGGCTGAATGGGGCTGGAAGTGACGTTGATTGCATGATTTCCAGTCCCTCAACTGACATCCCCTACCTGCAGAAGCTAGGGAAGAAGCAATGTGATAGTCCCCTTATGTGATAGCAATCCCCCTTATGCGATGCGATCTACTCCCTGTTGAATGGGGCCAGAAGTGACGCTGATTGCATAATTTCCAGTCCCTCAGCTGTCATTTCCCAGCTGCAAAAGCCAGGGAAGAAGCTATGTGATAGGCCCCTTATGTGATCGCAATTAAGTTTTAATTAAAAAAGTTTAAAAAAAATAAAATTAAATAAAAAAAAATTAAAATAAAGAACAATTTAAATGTCCGTTTTTCTACTACGGGCGGACGGCAAGAGGTTAAAGGGCATGTCTATTTACTCATCGCAACCTCATCTTTTTAATTTATAAACAAAAATAAGTATTATATTATGCTTTTGGGCACCTAAATTAACTTGTGTGTTTTTAACTAATATTTTGGGTTTGATAAAGAGTTGCGCTAATATCATGCGATCTAAACATTTTATTCTACAGGGTCTTTGCGCAAGGGTTCGAGTACTATATTTAGGATTCTTAAATGCAAACGTTGTGACCCTGGTAAATCTACCAGTGATGGGAACATGCTTTATGGTAATTGCAGGATACATTTTGGTAACAATTGGTTGTTACGTCAACTACAGCAGCCATTTACAACAATCATTTATTGGAGAGAAAAAAAGTATCAAAATCATGTTTTTTTATGGACGGGTGGGAGGGGGGCACTTCATGGTTTCTTGCACCGGGCCCTGAGGTTTCTAGTTACGCCTGGGTTTAAAGTAGTTGGCTAACAGAAGGGTTAATCTGATTGAGGGGAAATGGGGAGGTGGTATTTACTTGACTGGTGGGGTTGTTGGAGAGGAAGAAGAGGGGCTTTAGGGGTTAGTTAGGAGGATTATTCACTTTGCACCTGTCGGGGTTACCAGGTCTTTAAATGCAGTCATTTGGTTCAAATTTGAACTGGGTAAGGCCCCTTCTTGGTATATTGCCCGAGATTAGGTATGGTTGATTGGCAGCAAATAGTGATTGTTCATGTTTGTATCTGCTGTCAATGGTGCAATTATCTCAGAGTCAGCTGAAGGCCCACATTACTGGTTACACAGATATGGAGTTACACAGAGCACCTTAGAAGGCTATTGGGCTCCATTTATATTGTATCAGTGGTTACTATGTTACATAGATGTTTTAGTCAATAAAAGGCTGCTGCGACCAATAAATTCCTTCCTGTGTGACATATTGGTTATGTATGTGAAGGAATGGTAGGATGGGTTGTCAAGCAGTCTGGCAGACAAGTCATCTTTAATACCCTAGTCATGAAATGGTCCTCTGATCATTATGAAGCACTGGAGTTGATTTACTAAAGTAGTAGAGACTCTTAACTTAGCAATGTTAATGTCAACCTATTGATTAAAATGGAGTTCTGTTTACTTCAATAATCCAATCATGTGCCAGCAAACATCGTATATTGTTTCTGAATTTTTCTGAATTTTTGGTTGGGTATTCAAAGTGAGCACAGCTGCATGTTATTTACTAACATAAATTAACATGATTTTTGTTAAGTGAACATTGTCTACTCCTTTAGTAAATTAAGTCAAAATAGGCCCTAGGAAACATCAGAAACAGAGACCTGGTTGAAGCCGTAACAACTACAACCCTTTCTTCTTTGCCTAAACATAGTAATACTAAAACATAATAATGTTTTAGTAGCATTTACAAAAATTGAATGTGTATATTGGGACTACTAGTACTGTTAAAGGGTATGTTCCAAGCATTACATATATGTAAATAATGTTACAAAAAAACAATACTAACTATAATAAAAATAAACTCCAGAAAAAGTACTGAAGGTTGAAATTATTTGCTGGTTGTGGCGACAGCAGACATGCCTCGTGGCAATATTGTAATCAGCTTTGTCTCATTTGTTTGTGTCCTGATTTTTTCTTCTTCCACTTTAGTTTCCAGGGCTCCTTGTTTTGCATAGTCAGCCATGCTTACTTTGTGCCTGACAAATGAATTGACCAAAAATGAAAGGTTATCCGTACGACACAGCTCATTTAGGAAACACCCCGAGGCCTGCATGTCAGCCAGCTCTGAAATTCTACACATACTGTATACATAGAGATGTATAGATGTATGCTTCAGATATGAATGTGAATGTTTTACAGCTGGGTGATCCTCAAATGCTGTGTCTAGGTGTTTGCTCTATGGCTCTAATTGCTAGGAGTGATTTTCGTAAATGTGGTCCTCACCTGCAGACTGAAAATAATTTTGTAGGAAATTATCTAGAGCTTTTTTTCGGTGCTAATTACATTTTAGGTGACATCAGGGGGAGAAAACCTAACTCAGACACAAGCTGTTACCTTAACCATCCTCCAGACTCCAAACTCAAACACATTTTTGATCACTTAAATCCCAATTAAACTTTCACAATGTTTTGTCTTTTTACAATCCTGTACCCCACATGTTAGGATTTGTGACTAACTTTTTTTGTGGCACTCCTCTTCTTAGAATGACCCCCAAAGTGGTGTGGCTAGCTAGCATTTAACTCAAAAAATTGAATCCTTGGCTTATGGTGGGGTAAAAGTTGGGTGCCAGTCACTTTAGTCTTTTTATAGTTTTATTTGCTGAATAAACTATTGGGAGAGAGGGCTAGTGATATGGGGTACCCAAAAGAAATAAAATAGCAGCAAATCTCACAGGTTTCATGATAATAGTATTTGATGTTGGCCCTTTGGGAGCGGCCAAGTAAGTTGCAATGACTCTGTGATAGTAATCACTACTGAGATCTATGACTCTCTAAGAGCAGTTATAGTCTTTTGTTGAGAGGCAATGGATCCTTCTCTTTCTCCAAATACATTCAAGGCACCTGACCCTTTGTAAGCAGTTACAGGCATCTTGATTTGTGAACAGTGATTTCTTCCTGCAATGTCCAGCGTCAACGGCTTCTACCCAGCTCTTCCTGGACACTCTGTGGCACAGAAGAATTCTCCAAAATGCTTCATACAGGCAGCCATCTTCCTGCTTAGCTCTCTGTGAATATACTCTCCAGCAGGGCAAATGGAATACAACAGAGCCTTAGGTAGAGGCCCCTAGCTGGGACAAGTTCCAGGAGAGAAACAGTCTCTGGAATGTTTGCTGCAAACATGTATCATCTTTCATCAGCTTCACCACTAACCACAGAAATTAGGTTGGATAAACATTCATAACTCAGATAGTGTTAGTTCTCACTCTAACTAATGTAGTCAACTCAATAGCAGTAGGTAGAAGTACCGGTAATCAATGTCCACAGCTTAGCAGAGAGCTGCTGTTATGGGTGACACCCCTGGCAGATGACGGGAGCTTGGCCAAGGTGCAAAGTCTAAGTGACGACTGGTCTTCGCCAGAGGACCCTCCAAGAAGTGATGGGCCAGAGACCCTAGTGGTCCCTGGGCTGCTTGCCCCATCAGGGGGTCAAAGGCAGGGTGAGGTTATAATGAGGAGACAGGCTGAAAGGAATAACAAAGTCAATATCTGACCAGGTCTGCTACTGAGTACACAAGATCTAACTCTGGGGCTTATTGAACTCCACGGTCATAATTAAACACCCTGTACAAATTGCTCTAAAAGGAAAGTGGAGGAAGGAATATGAAAGTGGAAGTTGTTAATGCAATGTCTATCTAACTGCATATATGTTTCTGTGTGTTGATGTAAGAGGTCCTCTCATATTGCAAATTGTACATTTTAAGTCATCAAGTCTTCTTTTAAGAATCTGATGAAATCTTATCTATGCTGCATTCCCTCTGAGCCCAGAACTGGCCTACACATACAATTTGGCTTGGGATAAATTAAAATACACACTGTAGCTTTTACCCCATTATAACCTACAACTTACTGAAAACTCCCAAGATGTAGATACTTTATAACTTGACAATGTTTCACAATAAGCTTTCTGGTTCTTCATTGGTTCTAGAGTGACTATTCAATGACCACCATAGAACATCAATCAGCCAAGTATGTCCAGAAGAATGTACAATGTAGAGCTGCTCAGAGTTCTGTTATCCTTCACCTGTTCCTCCTTGCAGAATTATTTGAGTGAAAGGAAATAATATAATAAATATTCACCTATCCCAGGGTCAAAAGGGAGGCATAGGAGACTTTGCATGAGGCTCTAAAGACACAAATTTACTATAATTAAAACTTGATTGAGATTAGCAAATAGAAATGTACAAAGGTCAACCGTAAATGTAGAATCAAGATATCTGCATGTACATAGCAAGCACCAAGTTTTCAGTTAATTCTGGAAAACTGTAGAGTTCCTGCAACATCAAAACAAAAAAAAGGTGAAAGGCTTGGTCTGAAGCATACAATTTTGACTTGAACGTTCCAGTATCTATAAAGGTTCATTAAGGGCCCATTCACATTATGCTGCATTGTGGCATGGCTGTGCCTTACTATGCATTGCTTTGTGCTGCACTACCATGGCCAATTCATTTTGACTGGGCACCAACGCAGTAGAAATTGCTTCTGCTCTATTTTTTTTTTTACTGCAGAATACCAGAATTCATCACAATGTGCTTGATGTGTTACCATGCCTTTTACAATGCATTACCACAATGTACTGTTCAATTCCCAAACTTTAACTGGCTAATTTTTTAACACAAAATAGTAAAGGTTGGTTGATATGGAAAACCCAGACCCCTTCCTTCATAAAAATGAAGGAAAGGGTCTGGGTTTCCCATATCAACCAACCTTTACTAAATTTTCGGTATTGCAATATAACGAGGCCGGTTTATAAAAATAAACCAGCCCCGTTATATTCCAGATGTCTCACCTAAGAAAGGGTTAATGCATTGTCTCTCAGGACTGAGATGACACATATTGTTTGGGTTAATGCCCCATAATTGGAAAAGCTAAGAGGCCAAAGCACCTTCCCATGTGAGCTCAGTTTATTCACAGCACATCTGCAGTGTGAAATGGACCACAACGGGCTCCAGCATGAAAAACACATCGCAAAATCTCATGATTATTTTTTTTTATTTCCAAAGAATTTGCTAGAGCTAGCTCAGTCCCAACAAACTATGTGGTTTTCAGTGGGATAATCCATTTTAGTAGCAGGAAGCCAACTGCAATTTTGTGTTTCTTGTCTGTGTCTGGACAGTTATTATCTGCAGGTAAATCAATAATATTACAATGCCACTCTCCGAGTGTCCTCTCATAGGTGACATTCATTAGGCCTCTTTAAATTTCCACTTGAATAAAACTTCTATAGCAAGTGTAGTACACTATTCTGAACTATTTTTTTTCTTTTTGGCTCATGCTGTGTAGCTCATTAGACAATATATATATTTTTATGATACAAAGTTTATTATTGGCCTCTGGTCTTCAGTATTCTTTTTGTTATTTTTGCTTTTTTTTTTTTGTTTGCTCAATCCCCCCCGAATGTTATATTTTTCGGAGATCCTGGTGGAATAAAATGGTGGCTTTGGCAAATTGTTAAATCAGACACTTATAGTGCAACTGTTAAATAATATAATCATGTTCAAGAGGGGAAGGTCCTATAGCCACACCCAATAGAGCAAATATGTAGACAGAAGAAACAGTTCCAAAGCCAAAAGACTAAAGGCTAAAAATCATGAGGGCTTTTTAAGCAAGTATAGGTCCTTCACAGACACTTACAATTGTATATAAATATCATGTTTTATTAAAGACATTAAAAATGCACAAAACATATATGCAAATTGGTGCTCAGCCTAAACTTGGTTAGCATAAATCTTGTATACTCATATAAAAGAGGGATGAAAAGTTGTGGTCAATGAGTCCTTAATTGGAGTCAATAGACGGTTACTGTTGTGGAAAATCCTCTACATATTTCGCCACAGCCGTGGCTTCATCAGGAGGAACATATTCCAATAACCTACTGTGGATGATTGTAACCATATATGAATGTAACAGCAACTATTCTCCCAATGGAGTGAGCAAACAGGATTGCAAAGGCTCCAATAATCACGACCTTAGTTCTCCCTAGTGGGCTGCAGGAGAAAAACGAGCAGCGAGGAGAGGACTGCAATGGAGGTATTGCCTGTCAGTTCAAATGGCATAACATACTGTATGTGTTGAGGCTTTCCAAGATGAGCAGCACATTTGCATAGGGAGACTGCCACCGTAAAAAAACCCATGGGATTAACCCTATTAAAAAAGGCTTCAGAGAGAGAGCAGGAACTGTCATGATCAACAGGAATTGATTAAATATTTACTCACATCAATATAAAAAAATTTGCACAACTACATTTACAAAGCACACAGGAAGCTATTTATACAACTTTATTATATTGATTTACATTTTAAGAATTTATGTATTAATGTGTATTTTTTATATATTTTACAACTGCCTGGCGTTCAGCTTTAACAGCTAAAAATGGGAGGATAATACGGGGAGCATAGGTAGCAAAGGTCAATCTTAAATCCTAATGATGTAAACATGTACCCAATCCTGTCTGTGAGGTTATATAAGGCTTCCAGGTCTCTCTTCTTTAGTAAGAGTCTAAAGTGCTCATCACAGCAGCATTATGAAATGAGACCACAGAATATATGGAAAGTGCTTTTAAATTGAAAGATGCAATAAAAACTCTCATAAACTAATAAAGCTTCCTGTTAATTTTATGTCGGATACAACCTTGTAATCAATCAAAACAAACAGCAAACTTCCCAAAGATATTGATGGTGTTTGTGTGTGGCGCTCTGTATTAAACCCACAAGGAGCTTTCCACACTCAATGACTAATTCTCATTTTGTCACATTTTGCAGTGACTCCATTTGTCATAGACATTGGGTCTTGGAATTTTTAGGTAAGTAAGGTCTCCAGAAAGGCTTTAGATGACCTGGCCTAGAAACCTGGTTTGAACATCAAGTCAATTTAAATAAATGTGGTCTGTCTTGGGAATACATGTTTTAACACAGACTAAGTAATTTGTCATGTACGTAATCACCATTACATGGTTGGGTTTATCTTATAGGCGATGAGGAAACTTCTCCATCCATGTGAAAGAGGCAGTGTTAGGCCTCTTTCACATGGATGCCTCCCAGTTCCAATCAACAGGGGAACCATGCACGCATTCCCTGCTGATTGGAGCAGTTTGGAACGGATGTCACCATTATAACATCAATATCTGTCCAGTTTTCTGTCCATCTTGTAATAGAGAAAACTACTGTACTTACCGGACCCATGCTAGATCTATGGGGAGTCGGATTTAAATGGACATGTGCCAATTTAATCAGATTACTTCCAATCCCCCATGGTCAGGCTCACCAAAACAGAACTCTGTTCTGTTTGGTTTTCCGGGACCTGGCCGGAGTCAAGAGTAATCGGAAGTAAACAGACACACGTCCATTTAGATGTGGCTGCCCATAGACTAACTTTGGGCTTCCGATCAGATCCGCCTGAAAAACTAACAGGACCTGATCAGACCACCCATATGAAAGAGCTCTCATAGTTTTTCCCAGCCCCTGTCACTGTCATAGACTTTGCAAAGGACCTAGCCAACCGGGTACCCCTTTGTGATTCCCAAGCCTATACTACAGCATGCATATCTATTGCTATCTAGACATTCTTAAACATTTGCACTAGTTAAATCATACCCGCACTTCATGTGCTGCCAATAATTTTTTTATTGGTGCTCACAATTGCAACCGTACCCACAACCCTGGTCACTTTTGCTGGTCTGATTGGTGTGCAAGCAAATATGGTTTACTAGGTTAGGACAAGTGAAACATCCAACACCCCCTAGCACAAGTGACCCCACACAGGCGTGTATTGAAGAGAAGGGAGTGGTTGAGCCTTGCTAGTTCTGCTTCTGAGCACTGATTACTGAGAGCACTGGGTCTTAAGCTGTCCATACACCTATAGATTATCTTATCTGCAGATTTTCTATGGTCAGATGGAAAAAGTGCAACAGATTCCTCCATCTACGCTAAACTGTGTGAATGGAGGAATCTCCTACTGGGCCAAGCTTCAGTATCTTGCTAGTTGGCCCCGCTGGCTCTCAAAATACCCGAACAATGCCTGCATCCAATCAGATTGTTCAGGTATTATGACAGCCAGCGGGGCCGATTAGCAAGATACTGAAGCTTGGCTAAGTAGGAGATTTCTCCATCCACACAGTTTAGTGTAGATGGAGGAATTTGTTGCACTTTTTCCATCTGACCATAGAAAATCTGCAGATAAGATAATCTATAGGTGTATGGCCAGCTTTACACTGGTTCCTAAAGGGCTACACAACCATATTTAGACACAACTGCTATAATAGGAAAGTTAAAGTAAGGCTAGTAAGATGGATGTTCTTAGTATAACATCAGTCTGACTGCATATCTATTTCTGTGAGCACAGTTGAGCTTCAGGGCCCCTTTATATCACTGCTTTGTGAAAACATTAGTCATAACACAAGTTAGGTGCATTAGTGCTTTGCTGTTCCATTCATTTTAAATGGCACCCCAACATGCCTGTGTTTCTGGGCACCACAATGCATGGCAATACACTACTGCGTTAAGGCGCACTCCATAAATAAAAAATGGTGCAGGTACATTTTTTTCAGATGCTCTGGCACATCGGCATCCCATTCGTGAATGGGGTGTCTTAACTCAATATGTATTTTCACTTGTAGCGCATTGGAGCTGAACAGACAGGTGTAAAGCCAACCTTCATGTCATGTCACCTCACACATAGGTAACTCAGACCCTTATTTTGGGCCATCAGTTGCTGTACTGGATCTTTTACAAAGAAAGGAAATAAGTGTAAACTGGTTACATTTACAGATATCGCCTTCATTTTCAGACAATATCCTTTTAAACAGGTTTGTACTTTAAGCCTTAATACATTTTTTACAAAAAATGACTGAAAGATCTTGTTTACAGTAAGCAGAGATTCCAATCATTACACAGATACAATCGCACTAAAAGTCTCATAATTCTAATGCATTTTCGTCACTGTGACTCAGTCACCCGGATGAACCGAGCCCGGTAAAGGGCAGCCCATCTCACAATGAGCTCATTTATTGGTAATGCAGGTAGACAACCAGCAAGAGATAAATAAACAACATCAATTGCGACTGTCTTTGTCAACTTAATGCCAAAGATTTATACCTTGTGCGGTGAGGACCTCTACCCGACACATTTTAATTTAATTAAATTTCTGTCGGATTGATGTTTTATCAATCAATAATGTTAATGTTTTTGCAATTTGGAGATTAAAACACGCACATAAGAAATGTAGATGGGTAATCATGGCCACATAACAATTTTGAACAACACCAGGCCCAAATTAGGGGCTGATGGCTTTACAGGCAGCTCGGGGAAATGGCAGGAACCTGCAATATCCAATGAAGGTTTCCATTTTCTTAGTGGGGATTTTAATAACCTGGATCTGTCCCTAATTGAATCGGGACTTTCTCTGTTCCAATCATGTGCAGCATGGGAAGGTTTGCACTGCCTACACAAATTGCTAATGAGTTTGGAAAGGTGAGCTTACAAAATGCAGATTGTAAGGGGAATTCATTTACATAGCCCAGTAAGTGAACTATCATTGTGGATAAGGGTTAAGGGTCATTAAGGGATACTTAAGGTTCCATGGTTCTTATCCTGTTATACTTCAATATTTTCATGAAATAATCAATATAGGCTTGCTTTTATGTATTAGCTGTTATTCAATAACTATCTGCAACTAGAGCTGTTTTAAAGAATGGACAAAAAAGAACATTTGGCTCATTCTACAAGAAAATGGGATCAATTTAGTAATGGCGGCCTCCATATTCTCTAAGTACACATTTCCTTTAAATAAAAAATCAGTGAAAAATGAGTATTTGTAAGAAGCTGAATCTCCAACCTTAATTTTTTTATAACAGGGCGGCCATACATCACAGGGATAGGTACATATGCTATTATTCAATTGTATTCTCTCAGTGGAAAAGTTAGTCCAGTGTCAGACTCAGGTTCGATAGCTCACACTCTACATGGACAGCTGTTTTATAGCAGAAGCCAGTGCTATGATCTTTTTCTCACGTGTCCCAGAATTAGATACAATGTAGGGCGATTTTGGACATTGGTCATGCATTGCATATGATGGCATCAGAGAGAAGAAGAGTGGCTTTGGGGGACCAGCTGTCCTCTCTATTAACTACCCCCTAGAAAAATCGAGCATTATATCCTGCATATGCTAGAGGGATGGGGGGGGAGTTTACAGAAAGACTACTTTTTCGGGGGTTATTCAAGAGTTGGATTTTCATAGAGTCTTTTCTATGATTTCATGTACGGTAATTCTTGCAAAACCTTTGCCTTGCCTTATGACAATTTTATGAGGCTCGAACAGGAGATAGGATAGTCTTGCTACTCCTGCTCTCACAAGAGAAAGATACAAGTAATACAAAATTAGGTAACCCTTAAAGTAGTGCTAAGGTCTTCCAATAAAATAATATATGCTGCAACACTTACATTCAAATACATATGCACTTAAAGTTTTATCCTTTTCCCATGCAAAGTCTCATATATGCCTGTTGTTGCTGCCAGTAAAGTCCTGAGATGATGCTGCACTGCTCCTGAATTCAAAGGTGTCACTCTCATGTAGGCTGTGCCTGACTGCACTACAGTGGGATAAGAAACATATTATAAGGAGGCATGGCTATTAGCATTGCCACTGCAGATTCACAAGCCTGTAGCTTGTCAATCAGCACCTGTCAACACCTCGTCATGCTCACTGTTTTTTGGATTGACAGCACAGCCTCTGTTGTTGAATCCCTGAGCTGCAGTGTCTGGGAGTGGGAGAGTGTGATACAAATGAAAGAGCATTTGGCTCAGTCAGGTAAAGGTAAAGGAAGCATTTTGTTTATTTTATATGCTTATATAGGTTGTGCACCAATTGTTACTGGATTTGGTATCTGTTTAAACTGTCATGCAGAAGCTTTTATTTGTACTTTAAGAGGTATGGCTGCACTGTAAAAATTAAAGAATGGAGAATCAAATTTTTACATGATATCCATTGGTGACTGGTTCTTTTTAAAATAGACCTGTACTGTCTTATTTTTTGTAGATGTTTCTGAGATCACTGTAATCACTGTAACTGTTAATGCCTACTGCAAAGCTCTAAAAAAAATTGAAACTTAAGTGAACAATGTTTTTTCTTCCTCAGATTCAAGCTCAACAAATTAGCACATTTTGTACACACTTCTCTCTTAAGAACAGACACATGCACTTCTGGCCGTAACTAAAGCTGTAGCAGGCCATGCGACTCAACATAGCTGAAGATGCAGAACATGGAGGAGGAACAGGAGAACATGTCAGTAGTGGTAATGGAGCAATGATGGAGATTGTGACTGCAGCATCGCTGGAGGTGAGTGCTTTGACAGGTAAGCGTGCCATAATGTGAAAGTATGCTGTGCATACTTGGACATTATGGCAAAAGACCACCCATAACACTGTGGACTTTTGTTCCTCTTTAATGGTTTTGTTATGGGCCCCTATCTCATAAAATTATGACCTGACTTTCAGGTTACAAAGGGTCCTTGAATTTGGAAATGTTGGCCCACTAATTTAACCACAACTCCACGCCCACATCTATCACAACTGTACTCCTGCCAAAACTGAGTGCTACTTGATACTGGTACTTCGGTGTGGTTAAGAGCGGTCATGGCTCCCAACACAAATTATGTGAGGAACTGGCATTGTAGTTGTGCAGACTATACTGCTGCAAAAAGGGTTTGATGGCCACATAAGGCCAGCCAGTAAGGGATCCCAA
>NW_017306479.1:1012076-1017542 GCF_000935625.1 Nanorana parkeri | reverse complement strand
CCATTACAATGGTTAAGATTTTTTTCTGCCTGGAGTTTTTCTTTAAAGCATCTCTAGGTGTTCTCTTATAGAGTTATTATCTACTGAATTTATTTTACCGCTGCCAGTTGGGACATTTTTCTCTTATCCATTCAGTGAATTTTCCAAAGTACTAAAAGGGAACGAGTCATAGACCTGGTCTTAACTTGATTTGTCCCTGTGTTTGATATCACATTAACCTTATTATTGCTGTGACTGTTTAAACACAACTTCCCTTGTAGGGCTAATTCTAGCTCAGATAACACCTTTTTCACTGCTCCTGGTGTGGTTGAATGGTTGGGCCCAATTAAGGGCAGGTCACCATTGGGAGCAGCAGAAGGACCCAACAATCCATCAGCTCCCTAGGAAGTTAGAGATTCATATATAAAACCTTTTGTGCTGGCATTCTCCCTCTATTAAGCCCCCATGGCTCCTCGGTTTGTTTGCGTTATGTATGGGCAATCCACGCTGTTCTAAATAAATGTAAATTGTTGTTTTCAAAGTCACGCAGCTCCCGATACGCACCTGTGTTCTACATTCTTTCACCTAACGGCATTTTCTTGCATTGAGCCAATTAAAAAAATAAGCTTCAGGCAGCAATTTGGAGAGTGTGCAATTTGTCTTGTGCTGAAGTGCAGAGCGGTGTTGTGTGCTCTGGATGTCAGTGCAGAATTCTGAGATCTTGTCAACCTCCTTGTCCCATTCCTGGCAATGTTCTCTTCTTCTCTTTGTGTAACATAAACACACCATATGTTATTCGTAGTGTTATCCAAGATCATTTTGTAGTCTTTGTATTTTTAACACTTCATCTGCATAAAAGAGCACAAGTAGCATTTACCCCTCAGGAGCCAGATATTGAAGCGCTGACCATGATAAGCTCCACCCTAGGCTATAAGCTCCACCTCTTCAATCACCAACTACTTGGCCCCTGTACGTAGCTATGCATGTCTGATTTATACACTAGCTGATATGTACACTAGTACCTTAAGGCCCCTGAAGCAAACTAAGAAACATATTTCATCTACTCAAGAGATCACAAAATAATAGGCAGTATACAACTTAAGCAAGTGAAACACAGATGATTCAGCACTACACAGGACCTCTTGATTTGAGAGGCTACTGCAAAAATGACTATACTGAGCACACTGTATGTAACCAATACAAAAATGGCACAGACCAATTATTAAATGGCATGTGTAATCATTATGACATTACACCACACAAACATGGGGGCTAGGTTAATATAATGGAGCTAAAACTCCACACAGACAGTTAAATACACATTTATAATACATATGTGTAAATATGTATTATACATTATAATACATATGAGACGGTTTTGTGGTCACACAGCACTGCCAGGAAGGTGACTGGTTTCATGGTGCTGCTTCCAGTTTCACCTATTTATCTCAAACGTGCTCATTGGAAAATAAATCAGCACCATCACTCTACACATTACTTACTCGGTAAGCAACAGGGTGACATAGGATGCTTCTAAGCTGAATGGGAAATACAGGAGTCCTTTTTTTCTGGCTATGCAGAAGTATGTGAATATTAAGGCTGAATGAACAGAATGCAGGCCAATTGGCAGGTGGAACAGTTATGATTATACAGGATTTATATAGCACCAACAGTTATATGCATAGCTCTTTACAAAATAAAGGGAGACAATGCAGTTACAATACAATTCAAGACAAGAAGGCTAGGAGGGCCCTGCTCATGAGAGCTTACAACCTAAAAGGGATGGGTAGATGATACAATGTAGTAACTGTGTGGGGATGAGTTGTTCAAGAGAGTAAAAGTTCAGTGGTTATAAGTAGAGGCAGGATAGGCTTCCTTGAAGAGATTAACTTTCAGGGGTCAACTAAAGGCAGACAATATAGGAGATAGTCATACCGGTTGTGGTAGGGAGTGTTAGAGGTTTGGAGAGACTCTGGAGACATCCTGGACATGAGCTTAGGAGGAGGTGGCATGAAAGCTAGAGAGCAGGAGGTCTTGGGAAGAGTGAAGTGGATGGTTTGGGTGATATTTTGAGATGAGGTTGGTAAAGTAGCTTGGGGCAGAGTTGTAGATGGCTTTGTATAGTGTCCTCGGTATTTCAATTGTATTCTTTGGGCAATCAGAAGCCGGTGGAGGGATTGGCAGAAAGGGGTGGCGGACACTGAGTGTTTATAAATCCTTGCTAACAAGTACTATGCTGATATAAGAAGAGAGCAGAGTGACCAAGATGAGCTCATCACACTGCTACTTCTCCTTTACTGCCCAATCACGGGCTGGGTGAGGGACAAGACCTGCAATTGTTTCTTAAGTGCAGGAGAAAAAAGCAGGTCTCTGCCTTGCCAGAGCTGTGTAAAGTCGGACACACACGGTTCGAATATGGGTTCAAATTAAATCTCAGGATTGGCAGGTAAAAAAAGCTCCCATGTACAATTGGTATTTTTATTTCATGTTTTTTTCCTGTAAAATGATTAGCAATATTCTTATTATCACAGCTCCTTCAGCAAAAAAAGCTGTGACCATAACCACACCACTAAAACCAGCTGATATGCACAATGTTATTTTTATCACATATAAGTAATATAAACAACACAGAAGTAGCACTGAGCACTCTAACCAAAAGTCTGGACAACAAGGTAACACCAGGCCACTTCCTCCGCTTCCTCCCACAGCTGAGATTTACTGAAGTTTTCTCATTCATCACATATGTAATCTTTCAGCAATGTGTACAAGTTACGGTATAATATATTTAAAAAAATAAATAAAATAATAATAATAAAATATACACACTGTATATATATATGTATAAAGTGTATGATTTAGATATATTTATTTATTTTACTTGATTCACTGCCATAAATATTCTACATATAATAGTATGCAGTTACACTTGAGGCTGATGTGACAAGCCATTATCACAGCTCTGAAATCTATTAAACGCTGAACTATGTTATCAGTGCATTGTTAGAACAGCAGATTCAGGTGGTGTCATTTGCCTTTTCAGTGATATTAAAACTTCTTCAATTCTATTTGAAAATGAAAGGACAAAGAAATAATTGGCTGTGCTGTGTCAGAGCAATCTTCTTGATACGTCGACCTTTGATGTCTGTGCTTTCAACAATAGGAGACTTTTCAAGGTTAGTTTAGACGTGGGCCTTACAGAGTCAAGGTGACCCCCACTAGTCTTCTAGATTCTGGCTTTATCAAGAGCAGCTGAGTGAGCTCAGTCCTCCTCTCACAGCCTCGGTACATGAAAATATTATAATCCAAAATCCTTCGCTCCTTCCAAAACCCGAGCTGGGGCTTGTTTGGCACATTAAAGGGCCCCCAAACATAAATTACAAGTGGGTTTATATGGGATAGTTTAACAAAAGCAAAGATAAGTCTTTAAAGTTTCTTAAGTACTCAAGAGATTTAAAGCTAAACTTCAGACAAGGTAAAATTCACAATCAAATACAAATATATGAGCTTTCTTTTAACCTATGAAAGGGTTTGTATTGCTTAAGTCTCAGCCAGTCCTGAGACTTAAGTAGGGTATACACAAGTAGATTTTTGCACGAACGTTCGTACTAAAAATACTGTCGGAACGCTCGATACTGGCATCAGAAATTTGCCGATTGTTGTTCGAAATTTTATTCAATTTTTGCTTTTATTCAACATTCTATTATGGAATGAATGGAGTTTCTGAGCGAAAACCACATCGACTGTTAGAAATTTGTTCAATCGAGAACAATATTCCAACATTTTCAGGAGCATTGTTTTTTTCGTCTGTCGATTGCATCATACTAATTTAAAGATATTTGAACGTACTTTACGAAAAAGACTACTTTCGTTCAAAATTCAATCCGTGTATACCCTACTTTACTCAGCACTGCCAGATTGGTGACCTGCCATTTTCTGTACTGCAGTTATCCAATACAAGCTGGTCATCTTCCTTCCGTCAAGCCTGAGATTTGACAGTGAAGGAACATCAAAAGACCAATGAGGTCATCGCTCTACTTTTCCTCTGCAAGCCTTTTTTCCCTTTCAGCAGAAGTCCATGCAGTGCACCTGGATAGCTCCCAGCACTGCTCCTTACTTTCCCAGTCTGTGGCCTGTTGTTCAGGAGATTACAAGGGGCTGAGTCGAATTTAGGTAGTTACATTTAAAAAATATATTTGAGGATTTTTGTAATGACTTCATACCCGCATTAAGCTAGTGTTGTAATATCTGACATATTTAAAGTGGAAAATGGTTTAAAATGCAAAGGCCAGCATTTTGTAGAATTAAAAAAAACAGCTTTGATGCAATACTTCACTTGGGAGCAGCACTCTCCCCCATAGAAGTTTTTCTACTTCAGCAGATGGTGCTCATGTTCCAGGCTGAATGATGACCAGCACCATTCAATCCATTCCTGTGAGCCCAGCCTGTCATGGTCACATCCCCTGGGGATACATCATCATGCCAACACAGATTCAGTGGCGGTTCACACCAGCTCCTGTGCGTTCCAGCATGATTCGCTGCTGGAAAGCGCTGGAGCACATCCCGGCCGGCTTCCTGCGTTCAGGGGCGGGAAGGGGCGTGGCAGTGCATTAAAAGGTTATTCTCTGTACTGAAAGGTTATTCTCTGTACTGAGTTTTGCTCTGGAATCCAAAGTGGGGGAAGGGAGGGGGCGCAGGTTAATGTTAACATAATTAACCCGTCCTGTACTGTGCTGGCAGATCTCATTATCAGTTGTAAAATAGATTTGAACACTGCCTGTCCTAACAAGGGGTTGAAGATCTGGAAGCATTGTATGTTAAAAAGAGGGCGTTCAGTTCTGTCCATGGTAATTCTTTGGGGACAGACAGACTTGTCATATTGAGAGAGAAGCTTGCAAAGTCCTGCTACACAGATACATCTAAAAGGTAAGAATTATTTTTTTTAACATTTTTTTTTAGATATGCTGTGTTAACAGGAACACATATACAAATGTATATTTTTAGGGAGCATCCGACTAGAAATGGTATGTGGTGCAACATACTATTGCAATTTGCAATTTGTGACAAAATGTGTCCATGGTGACAGACGCCCTTTTCTTCTAGGTCTGGGAAAAAGAAACAGCGATGATGGAAAGTGACAATGAGGTGAACAGTTATAATGTTCTTCACAAACGTTCCAAGAAATTTTTCCAAGGTGGATACATAATTCCAAGATGTTTCCATACCCAAACATCTGAATGTTTTTCCAACAATGTCTTGCTCTAAAATGTACCTGTTCAGTGTGAGGCTATAAATCTAACCTGGTCTACTTTTTCCTTTTCTTTTGGAAGGGCCCTAGGTTCTTCTGCTCCTCTATGCCTTGCAAAGTATGGGTATGGGGTCCATGGAATGTTATATTCCCCCACCTGCTATGTTCAGAAAAATGTGGAAAGAGATCTTTTTGACACACATGAGTACAGAGTTAAAGAATACACCAACATATAACCTTCA
>NW_017306479.1:1011726-1012058 GCF_000935625.1 Nanorana parkeri | reverse complement strand
GCTATGACATTCAAATATAAACATGTTCTTAACAAGCAATAAATTACATTTAGGCTTCACTGCCCTCTGTAGCTGCAGGCACTATAGAGTAATTCATACTCAAAATTTGCATCTCAAACATGTCAATTTTACTCCCACATTATCTGCATTGCTCAGCTCCTTTGTGCCAGCAGTGAGACAGCAGCTTACCACCCTTCATATCTCTAATGTAAACTCAGAGCAGGTGCACAGGAAGGATTGGAGAGAGAAATGTGCTGAGTACCAACGTGAAAGAGACACTGTCATCTAGACCAAGCAGGGCAATGTGTCAGTGTTACTGAAAAGCCCCACCC
>NW_017306479.1:964975-1011396 GCF_000935625.1 Nanorana parkeri | reverse complement strand
TACCTAATACTCACTGCTCCTTCCTTCTCTGCTGTCGTCCCAATACTGGCAATTCTGGAAATGGAGGAGCATGTCATGTTCTCCTCTCTGACAGTGCTTAGGTTTAACAGCCAGGTACTAGGCCCAAGCACTGTCATGATTGGGGGAGTGATGCCACCAATCCCCAAGTTCACCCATTCTAATGCAGGCTGCAGAAGAGGAAGAAGTAGCAATGGATTGCTGGTAAGGTGAACACATGTGGGTCATGGGAGGCTCTTTCCGGAGACACTGTCACTTTGCACATTTTGGTACATTTACCTATAAACAATAAGGCAACATTTCAGGGCCTTATAGGGTTCCTTCGTCATGGCAACACAGTAAGGCCTGAAGAAGGGACCCTTTGAGGATCTGAAACATTGCTTTATTGATCTATGTGACATGCTGATTTTATAAATAAACCACTGAAATGAAGATATTGGGCACTTAAATCCAAAACAAGTGCAGCTGCAAAATAAGAGAGTGAATACTTAACTACTTAAGTCACTTCATTCAAGAGAAATCCCCTGCTGAAGTCTGCTGGGACAGTATACTTCATGGAATGTCAATCACCTTGTCCCCCACACCACTTACTGGTTCTTCTTGCTGACCTCCATATGAGTACTGTGTCCTGTAGTAACATAGAGGTCCAACAAGGAAAATAATGAGCAACACAGTGGTAACATCAGCAAATCTCACTCTAAATCTCATGATGATAGCAGAAGAGGCAGCAGTGTCTCAAAAGATCACACACTACAGGTATACAACTATGGGGCTACAGTCACACGTTAGTTGTTTTGCAAGAGGAAGTCAAGGAAAAAGTTGGATTTATGAAGTACTGCTTAGGTACAATTTCAATTCCTAGATGTTCCTTATAAGAAAGCAAATCTTCACTTTTCTTTGTTTTTAGGTTTAAGAAACCCTTTTTCTCTCAATAAAAATAATGCTTCCTGCTCTCCTCTCCAGTGCTTTATGCTAACAGAGCTGAGTAACAGCCACACCCCTCAGCACAAATGTTCTTACACAGATTTATAGTGCTGTGGTAGAGAGTGGCTATGACCATGTTTGTAAGATTACGAAGAGCACTGGGAAGCATAGTTACACTCTGGTATGTATTGGACAGCATCGTAATATATAGACATGCAAACAGCTGCTAGGTTGTTAGTACAATGCATATATATTTTTGTGACTTCAACTGGGCTTAAATAGCAAAACTGTGTAAACTTGTACAGGCTGAACTAGGAAAATTCCTCGTCTTGTGCTATTTATTTCCTGGCGAAACAGGCATTTTTGGTTATAGATACATATGGTAGAAAAAAGCCCACACGTGCTTTGGAAAAATATGCAAAGAGTAGAAATAACCAAGTTTTCAGCCAGTGTAAATTTTTTAAATGTTCCTTTGTTGTTGAAGACACATTGTACCTGCATAAAATAAAATCTTTAGACAAACATACACATCTCTGGTTAGATTTTGATGAGTGATTAAATCTCCAGATGAATCCTCAGATCACGCGACCATGTTGCTTACTGTAGGATGTGTTTGTGGTTATACAAATTCCCATTCCTTGCTCGGTTATTTCATATTCAATCTGGTTATTAATAGGCCAAGAGAGACTACATGGGAGGGACTCCCCCTTAAGATCTCCACTGTTTTATAGGCTTTTATTATAAAATAAAGTACAAATATGTGTCCCGCGGAGTCTGGAGGTCAATTTTTGACAAAACTCATGAAAACAGTTAAAACATCCAAGCGTCTATGGTTGTTAACTATGTGGATGATGCACAATGCAGAGAGTCTTCAAACACAGATCTGCAAACCAGATGAACTAGGTTCTGTGTAAGCAAGGTTTATAGGTAAGGGGGATTTTTAGTCTAAAAGAAAACAGGGAAATCTGTCTGATATAAATTAGTGTGACTATATATTACTCAGAGACACATAATTGATGCATGTTTTGGGGCTCTAATAAGGTGTATCATGAGGTGTACCTTGTACGTCACCTTCTCACCTAATCTGTTCTTTGTTAGGTAGCCTCATTATCTGTGTAACCTGTATGTATCGCTTTATAAAACTTTTTTTGGATTGGGTTGCACAAATGCTTATATGACATGGGGAAGCTACTGACATGGAAGTTTATCCTGACCTGAGGCAGTTCAACTGGAGCACACCTGCAGTAAATGGAGAAGAGAAAACTGCTACCAGGCACACAAGTTTAGGAGACCCAACTATGACTGTTCCTGTCTCATACTTACATATGTTGGATACTGGATTTGGAATCCAGCTAACCAAAAAGATTAGTGAGTTTTCTCTGGCACAGGCAACAACTGGCCGACTGAAGTAGTGACATCAGCATCATCATCACCAATCCAGTCATGCAGCGGCCACAGCTGTGAGTTGGAGCTGTAGAGAATGAGAAAGTCGGGATGAGATGCAGGCAGTCTTCTTCCAGCTTCTCTGTTATTGGACAGAGAGAGATGGAAACTACAGCCTGTGGCTGGACCAGAAACCTAGAATAGATGTAAGGAAGGGAAAGAGCGCGACTATTCAGTTATTGTCATGGTCTGCATAATGTAACAAGTGCTCTTTGTTGCCCATGTATTGTAACAATTGTCCCCATGTTGCCAATGTATTAGCAACAATTGCCTGTTTGTTGGTCATATTTTATAACGATTGCCCATTTGTTGCCCATGTATGGTTATGATTGTACATTTGCTGCCCATATAGTGTATTGAATGTCTGTTTGTTGTCTATATATTGTCATAGCATTTGTTGCCCATGTATTGCCACAATTGCTCCTTTATAGCCCATGTATTGTCTAGAGTGCCAGTTTTTTTCCCTATGTACTGGGTGTTTAGAGGACAATAAAATGGGTATAAATTGCAAATAAATTACATTAATCCCCTGCTAGCCTATCCCTATCAAACCATACCTCTAAGGACAGTAATATTTTGACCAGGCCCCCTATAAACCCTGCATGTCTAATGCATTGTATTTAAACACACAGTGAGCTGCAACACGTTACGTGTATCACTATTATGTCCACACTGTGTGCACTGCTATTAGCAGCCCCCTCCCTGCAGTCTCAGACTTATGGACTTCTGCAAGTTCCCCATTGTGGCGATGGAAAAGCTAAAAAGGGTCTTCTGGAATCCCAAACACAACTCCTGGCTGTATTAACCCTGAAGGTCAAGAGGTGTGGCTAGAGTGACCAAAGCAAAGGTATTTCACACAGATTCATCAGCCAGAGGGAAGTCCTATGTGCAGCAACACTGAAAAGTTTTGTATAAATTAAAATTTTGCAATGATGCCCCATGATTAAAGTAAGTTGCTCTTAATTATTAAGGGATTTGCAATTTGCACTACTGCAGTTTACAATCCGAAAAAGACAGGCCAAGTATATACAGTTTGACTTTTTTATTTGACCCTATAAGAATTATATTAATTATTTGTAACTCAGGTATTGGAAAGTTTCTTTTATCATCTAAGTGCCATTCTGACATGTAGAGAGTGTAATAGTCATAGATAGTTTCAGAGTGTTCAAGTTGGACAGCCCTCAGTTCTTAGAGATGTGAGGGGAAGGTCCCAAGCAAGAAGTCTCTTAGTGTTCTCCTAGGACAAGTTAGCATTGAGTAAGCTTGGTTGGTTACACATTTTTTTGTCTGCCCTGCAGATACCATAACATCTATTACAAAGTGTTCAAACTGCAAAAAAGTAAATATGCTGCAACCAGTCATAAAGTTGTGGCCTGTGTGACACTATTTAAAGGATCTGCTGCAGTCGAGAAAAGGTGTGGGAATGTGACATAGAGTATCAGATACTGATGTGAAATATTCTGAGAACTGTACAAGAAGGTAGTATGAGATGTAGTGAAAGTGAGTTATATTGTCGGGAACTCGCCCAGGGGACAATGAGATATTCTTGCATTTTGTTTCAGATAAAATGAATAAATCCAAGAAACAATGTATCCACCTCTTGAAACCAATGTGTTGCTTTGTCATGTCTTGGGAAAAAAAACACGCTCCATTTTGGGTGCATTTATTTTCATTTTGCCATTCAATCAGTATAATTCCTTAATCTAAAATGCAGGTCAATGCAACATAAGCATTATAATGTGAATGTGCCTTAAGTGGTGCATAGTGAGCCCTGTTGAACAGTGGTCCGCAAACTGGAGCCAGCAGGCTAAATATGACCCTTTGCTAACCTTTATCTGGCCTTTAGGGCACTATTCCTGCTATTGACATCAATGACAAGGCACTGTTTATTTCATTGACACAAACAATGGGGCATAATTCCTCCCACTGACAACAATGATAGGGCATAATTCCTCCCATTTACACAATTTCTTACACTGACACCAACGATGGGCACACTTCATCCCACTGATACCAACGATGTGCATACTTTTTTATACTGTCACTATTAATGGGTCACAAATCCTCCCACTGGCACCAACAATGGGGAATTATTCATATTACTGACACCAATGCTGGAAGTAAAGTTAGTGTATACTTTCAGAGCTTTAGGATACTCCCTGGAAGTGAATCTTGATAGACATACACTTTTCAGCTTTTCATTTGTATTGTGACTTTTATCTTTACTGGAGTTCCCTTTTAAATGACGTGTAAACTCACATTTTTGGAGATTTTTGTCCATTCTGCAGGTTTCTTCAACGGCATTGTGTATTAAGACAAAAACAACAAAAAAATGAAATAATGCTAAAAACTTCAGGAAAAGTTATTACTGTGTTTAAAACGGTCAGGTCAAAAGTACATCTCTTCCATACAGCAGCAGAGAACATTCACAGTTAGGTCACTGAACTCATGTTTGGAAAACTCTGCTTGACATTGTGTGCCTGCTGCAAGAGACCGCTTATGTCTCACATACCAGCAACAAAGCAGATGCAAGATTTTTAGTAATATTATTCTACTGGAAACATGCCGCCCATAGTAATTATCATATTTCGTTTCAATTAGTAATTTGTTTTGGACAAATCAGGATTTGCACCAAATCTCAGATGTTTGCCATTTTGTCTCAGATGAAACAACCCATTCTTTAATGAACTGCTGAAGGGGGTCTTTCAGACCTCTTACCAGTTCACTCCCTGGGCCACACTTAGCAAGCATTTTCTCTATAATGGATCCCAGACTGTCTAACCCAAACCCAAAAGTCTAACTTAAAAGTGAACCTGCGCTTTTCCCATGCAGGGCAAACTGGTGGTACTTAATTGGCCTCTCTGGTCACCTAGCCCTGTCTCAGGGAATGGGGGAAGAGCCTTCAATCCTGTGTAAGCTCCAGGTCTTAACAAGGATCTTGCTTGTATCTTTGCTCCTAGTAGTCAAACAGAGTGGCAGGGGAGCACAAAGAAGGTGGGTTTGTAAGGTTGGGGAGAGTGACAATAAGGTGAAACTTTTATTGTTCCCTGCATGTTGCAAGCACGGGTTAACTTTACCCTAACTCATAATGACTAACCTTTAACCATTCCCCCTACCATCTGAAAACCCACACTTAACTTATCAGTTGATGAAATATTGGCAATGAAAGCTGTCATCTACCAGTGCCAAGATCTGGGGACTAAAACACACCCCTTTTTTTTCTTATATTCAACATCACGGGGGAGATTCTTGTCTTATCAACCCTAGAGCCTTTAAAGTGGGTTCCCAATTGGATCTTGACAGGTAACTTGATGTCACCCAGGGGACAACTGACCCCACTACCTTTAGGTCATGAGCTTCCTGTTTTGGGGCCACTGACCTGTAAAGTTGACCTTCAGACGGGGTGAAGGAAATCGTTGTCAGTGCAGATTTTCCCTTATTTGCTCATCTCTATTAGTGACCCCCTTGTGTTGAGACATGAAAAGGCGGATATTTTCCTTGCTTTGGGTGAAACATTTATCTGCAGCTCAAGCCAATGTTCTGTTGGTCTTCAAACTGTTCTTACACAAATATTTTTAAACCAATAAAACGTCTGGTTCTGGGTGGCTGAGGGAAGCCGTGGTTTGCCTAGGCTTGTTATTTTTTAACTTTGTAACATTTGCTCTGTTCCACTCGGCAATGAGGCAAAATATTTGACTGAATTTCAAGTGAACTTCCTGTTGAGGTGTGATTTGCATTACCCATTATTATACTCGGTTCTTCATTTATCTGACGTTGTTCACGGTTTCTAATAACAGACATTAATATAGTGTTTATACACATTAAGTAGTCATAATTAATAATAGCAATAGCTAATGTCAGACATAGACATACTGTGTGATGGTGGATTGGCACCATGGCTGACGGGCATTGATCTCTGTATGATACATACATAAATAGTGATGCATGCTGGAATAGACCAAATTTGCATGTCTTTAAGTTAAAGGAGAATTATGAGGTGAGTGCTTTTCACTCAGCCTCATAATCTGAGCCGACCTCTGACAATGAAACTGTGACAGGTCAGCTCAGTAGATCGGGAAGTGAGCGAACACATACCGGTGCTCGCTCACTTCTCGATCCTGTCACTGCAGAGAGCCGTGACAGGGGAGTCACTGGATTTTCCCCTGTCCGATCCTCCAGCGCTGACTGGCGGAATGGAAGGGGGAGGGGGCGGGTACAGATGGCTCTGCCTCTAGATAGGCAGAGCCAGCTGTCACTCAAGCAAGTAGGCGGATCCAGACATAATTGTCGGGATCCGTTTCAGCTGCGGCGTCTCAGTATACTGAGCTTTGGGTAACGGGAGGGCGCTAGTTTGTGTCCTCCCGTTACCCTTCGGAGAACTATCGTGAAAAGCCCTAACCCCATAGTTCTCCTTTAACTCGTTCTTATTTTATGACTGCAAAAGTGATTAGGAAGGAAAATCTAATGCACCTATGTACAACAATAAAATGAATGCTGCCCAATACGATCTTATTTGGTTATATCAGCCTCTATTAGGATCTTTGGAATTCAGCACTTCAGAGAGTGTAGGAAGCCTGTGTCTCCTGCCATGTAAAAAATGCACCTGCATTGGTGGGCCTTAGGAGTGAAAAATGCCTCAAGTGACAGTGGAAGTATTAAATGCCCTGGTGTCAGTGGGGGGAATGGTGACCCTGTATCAGGGGGGGGAATGGTACCCATATCAGTGGTAGGAATGGTGCCCCTGTGTCAGTGGAAGGAATGGTGCTCCTGTATCAATAGGAGGAAATATGTCCCTGTGTCAGTAGTCAAAATGGCACAGGTGAGTGGGAGGTGCCCCTGTGTCAACTGGAGGATTGTTGACTGTGTGTTATTGGTCAGTAGGAGAAATGGTTTTCCATGTGTCAGTGGGAGGAATGGTGCCCCTGTGTCAGTGGGAGGAATGGTGCCCATGTGTAAGTGGGAGGAATGGTGCTCCTTGTGTCAGTAAGAAATGGTGACCCATCATTGGTGTTCAGTGGTCACTTGCCTTGTAGGCTCCATATCCAATGCTGCTCCCTGTAGTGACATAATGACCACACTATACAGCACCATCAGAAAGGAGATCACTCTTCCTGTTACACTGTCTTGCGTGGGAATGCTCTGCAAAATAATCCATCAGAATAATAAGATCCCCTTTATAATGGCTTCAGCAGGTGCACAGACTATGAAAATCATGTTTAGACCCTATAGTTTGGTTCACAGCAAAGATCATATGTAAACTATTTAGGGTCAGCACACTGAAACAAGCTTTCAAATTGAAAGTGACATCACATTTTAACTTATGTAATAGGAGCAAGCATCACCACTCAGATGGTTTTGACATCTGGCAATGTTATCTTTGTATCTGTGGTACATCAAGCTACATATCTTCTGTAGCAAGGCTGAACTGTGTGACACAACAATCAATGTCCTGTTTTTAAGCTTCTCTCTATTATTATATCTTATAGTTTTGTATATGAAATGACACATCTTTTACTGTGGCATGGTATATTGAGTAATGTCGCTTTGTAGGATAGCATACTATGGGTTGCTCATACATTTCTGCTGAATAAATGAAGTAGGTAAACATAACTGTATGCAAATTGGAGAGTTGGAACTTCCCCGAATCACACAATCTGGTTTCTATGGTTGATCTCAATGACATTAATTGGTCTTAGAATGAATACCTCAGAGTATGGACCTTGAAGGGTTTCACTCCTCAAACTTTAACCATAGATGGATTTATTTAAGCAAGTTAATCACAAATTTGGGCAAATCAATTGACTGTGTGATGTAAAAAAAATGCAGAAGCAAATGTTTCCACCTGTGAAAACTACATATGAAATGATTAGTAGATCCAGAGATGTAAGCAGCTAAATATATAGACAAATCTTGACTATCCTTGTTACAACAAAGTGAAGCTTGCTCCTATTTCTCTTCTATCCTGATTTTCTCTATTAATTATTTATTGTCCTGGGCAGCCCAATTGACCAAAAAGGAGGCTTTGTGGGTAGGAAGGGAGGGGCAATGTCAATTTTAACAGCAAAAGTGATATTTGTTAATAAGTTAAAATGTATTCCAAATAACTAATTCATTGAAATGTTTAGCGTTTGTGTCTAAGGAAGAGAAGTGGGTAAAGTATCCAACCCAAATACCAGCTCACCAGAAGGGGGGGTAGTATATAATGCATAAAACATAATTCCTTGCATCCCCTATTTATAATTTTCTTAACATACAATGAGTCCTGCTGAATGGGTCAAAATTTGAGCTGTGGGTGGTCCTGCCAGCAGCACCTCTTTGGCAAAAGTAAATTTTTCAATCGACTTTTGTTAACGGAGCCAATCAACTGCAGTCACTGTTGGCAAATTCTGACAGCTGTTGGCTCTGGCTTCCACAACACGATAGCCATCATGGGAGATTCCCTGTACAAGTGACCAGCTTAAGCAGACTCTTTTCTTAAAGAAAATGGATGCTGACAATTTTGGCCATAGTGAAGAAAACTAGTAATTTGCCTGAGAAAGTGGTGAATTGGATTCTTCTAGATCTAAAAACTGTCACCTGTGAGGGGGCCCAATAAAGAGGTTGGCAGGATTGAGACGCAGTAAGCCTTCACAGTGTCTAGATTTTGTAAATCGACATCCACCATTAGTTTGAGTGATATTGTTCAAACACACTGGGTAACAACGCACAAATAAGCTACATTTTTGCTGATATGTAAAGTACTTGAATGCGTTTTAAAGGTTCATATCCTGAGTTTAGTATCACTTTAAAACAGGGGTGAAGAAATATACTCTGGTGTCTCAAAAACAGATCTCTTCTGAGATAGCACAAAGCAAACATTAGGCCTCAGATTAGTTACATGCCACAGATTAGATTTGTGTAAGTTTACTTCACGCAACATGGTGGAAGTGCCAGCTTCTGATCTACTGAGAAGACGCATTTGATGTTTGAGATAGGATAAGAAACTAATAGATGCCTAACCATCATGACTTTTGTGGTGCTCTCAAACTGTAAGGTCAGGATGTCTACGAACACAACTTCACAGTGTGGTTTGTGTCAACTTGTGAGTTCAATCAGCAGCTGTGCACACCAGCAAATTTACTCTGGTTTGTGCCTGAAAGAAATCTAGGTTGTTTCCATAGTGTTATTTTCTTATAAAATAAAAACGTAATCGTGCTTAAATTTAGAACTTCTGATACCAAAAGTAACATTTATTTAGCAGTTGTCAAATGTCCAACCAGCAGAAGACTGCCTGTTTGTACCATGGAGGACATCAGTTGTGGTACACCACACTAGGGAATTTTGTGAAGTATCACAGAGTGTGCCAACTGCTGCTACTATGGGGATTGAGCAGTTGTATTCTATTGCAGAAAAGCTGTGGTTGTGGCAAAGGAGCAATATCACATTGCTAAAGTCGGCCTCCAAGCAAGTAGCTAAATGCATAGTTGTTATACACAGATGTCAAATATCTTACCTGCCCAAGGATCTGTAACTCTGTCCAGCCACTTTTTTGAGGTATATATGTTTGGCACACAGCAGAGCCAGTGGCTGCTTGGGAGTGCTAAAGCACCCCCATTGGCAGCTGCCATTATACCCCCCACCATCTAGGATGCTGCAGGACTGTCCTGGGATTTGAACACAATCCTGTAGCTCCAGGCAGTGTCCCATCATCAGGTACTGGAAGGCTAATTTCAGGACCAATCACTTGCCCCTGACAGTCTGGGTATACCACACACACACTCAGTTCTTCCCCTCTGCCATGCTGATTGACTGCCTGCTACCTCCTACTAACACTCTATTGGCCATGGTTGTTGGTTTCTGTAGCTCCCTTAAAACATTGCTTGTGTGCAGCAAGGACTGGGACAGTGCCGCCTTAAGTGTGGACAATACATCCTTAAGGGGCAAAGCCAGGTCACATCTATAGTCTGATGATAGAGCGAGGAAAAAGCTAGAGGGGGCAGGTGGTGAGGCATTAGAGTGGGCTGTCTTATTACTTCAGACTGTCTGTGTGTTCTGCAATATGACTAACAACGCCTCATCCTAGCACCAGCTTTGAGGAATTTTATTTCTCTGACCACAAATGCCAGGCCATTTTTTTTCTTCTTCTAACCAGCAATGTAAATGCCCCTATGATCCAGGATCCTGACTGCTGCACTCTATACACAGTATTCAATTTGACAGAGTTATAACCTCCTGCACTGTATATGCTATGTAATACATGACACAACCCTTACCCCTGCACTTTATATGCTACGTTGTACATTACACAGTCATGACCCTCTCTATTTGTCCTGATGACCGTTATCATTGAAAGTGAAAGAAAATCTCACATTTTGGGTTGAACTTGCCATCAAAACAGAAATACTTTGGCAATTTTCCCATGGGGACACTAGTTCTGGTGACCCTGCTGACCACCAGGGATTGCCCTCGGCTTGAAAGGGTTTCCTCTCACTTCCTGTTGTGACTATCAGACAGGAAGTGAAATCTCCCCAATGGGACACAAATGGCAAAAAAAAGGCTGACAGGGGTTATAACTAGGAATGCACCGAAATTTAATGTGCCGAACATATCAGCCGAAAATGGCACATTGGGCAAAATGCTGAAAGTGCCATCTTTCAGTTGAAATTTTGGTGCATCCTTAGTTTTTCTCCTCCCCGCTGTGCGCTGCTCTGTGCCCCCTCTGACACATTGCAGCATCTAGCGTGGAGAAGAGAAACTGTCAGGAGGCTGAGCGGGGCGTCGAGGAGAGCACTGTCTAAGCTCTCCTCCCGCACCGCCCCGCTCAGCCTCCTGTAACAGATCAGGAGAGCAGTGTGTATAGCTGTCACAGGAGGTTAAGGCGGCGGTGAGTGGGAGGAGTCAGCTGTAAAATGAGACCGAGCTCTCCTCCCCGCATCGCCAGCTCAGCATCCTGTGAGAGCCGATCCAGAATAGAGAGCAGTATACAAACATTCTGCGTTCAGTGATCGCTGAATGTTTGTAAATAATTGGATATAGTATTAATTACTATGTACCAGTTATGAATGAATAGGAAGTGACCTACATCACTTCCTATTCATTCATGATTGTGTACATAGTAACGCACACTATATCCACAAGTTAGGAATGAACAGGAGCACTCAGTACAGTATTGAGGATTCCTGTTCATTTAGTGCTGGGGCTGCAGAAAAAGAGATTGAGGACTCTGCATCCTCAATTTATTTATTACAGGTATTTATGTAGCGTCAATTTACACACTTGCCATAGTTGCACATTCACATCAGTCCCTACCCTCAAGTAGCTTACAATCTAAGGTTCCTATCTCACATGCATACATAGAGAGGAGCCAATTAACCTACCAGCATGTCTTTGGAGTGAGAGAGGAAACCGGAGTACCCGGAAGAAACCCACACAAGCACAGTGAGAACATGCAATAGTGACCTGGTTGGGATTTGAACCGGGGACCCCCCAGTGCTGCAAAGGAGATGTGCTAACTACTACGCCACTGTGCTGCTCAACATCTTTTTCTATTGTAAAAGGCAAATATCAGGAGTCTGCTTAGAACCCTAATATTTCAATGAAAACCCCAGCAGTAAAGTAAAAAAAATATATATTTAATCGAAATAAATTAATAAATAAATAAAATATAACAAAAATTTAAACGTTTACAAAAAATTTTAAAAAAAAATGTAGAAAGGTTTTTTTTTTTTCAGTTTCCATTTCACAATTTAATTTCGATGCACCTCTAGTTACAACCCTCCCAAAACAAAACCAAAAAGTTTTTGCTTCAGTTCTACTTAAAGTCGTGAATTGCCGTTAATAAAATGAAATGGTCATTTTCATGCCAGATGGGTTGTCCATGTGTATTATTTATAGTAATTAGCTCAGGCAAATGCCATATTTTGGGCTGGGTTGTGTTCTTGGGTGCTAACTGCAGTTTGAAGCACAGGACATTCCATACTCTCATACAGGCCAGTGAGATTTGGCCAAGGGAAAAATAAAATGAATCTAATGAAGATGACTTTGAATACTAATGCTTTGAAGGCTTTCTTCTACTTCAATGTCTTGCCATTGTTTTCATTATGTTATTTTGTTTACATTATTATGTAAATGATTTGTGATGTCAGCAAAATTGCATAACTGATCTTTTAATCAATCTAAGCCGGTGTAATCAAAGTGACAGAGCTGTGCATTACTTCCTGCAGACCCAGACACTTGTGACCTCCGAGCACGTCCTGCCAACCAATCTCAGCCTAGATGTATCAGCGAAAACACATTTTATTTGTCTGAGGAAAGCAAACAAATACAAAGTGTTTCAGACAAAATGAAAATAATGTGCTTGTGTAGCAGCTCAGCCTTGGCTAACCTCTGCTGCCAGCTCTGAAGGCAAGAGACGCTTTAGTTCCTGTTCTTGATTTAAATGCACGGTCAAACTAATACTTTAAAGCTGAACTCTAGGCAGATATAAAAGGCACACATTAAAGCAGCTAGGTAATCATTATCATATCATTCAATATACAGCAGAGATCAGACTGAAGGAGGGAGAAGCAGTACTAGCAGCCAATCAGATCATATACTGACAAGGAGCATGCTGATAGGAGAGGAAAGCAGAATGACAGAAAGGTAAACTTATACAGGCAGCACAGTGGTGTAGTGGTTAGTGCTTCTGCCCTGCAGCACTGGTGGTCCCCTGTTCAAATCCTGGCCAGGTCACTATCTGCAAGGAGTTAGCATGTTCTCCGTGTGCTTGTGTGGGTTTCCTCCGGGTAATCTGCTTTCCTCAAACACTCCAAAGACAAGTAGGTTAATTGGCTCTTCTCAAAGTTGGCCTTCTATGTATGCATGTGAGATAGGGACCTTAGATTGTAAGCTCCTTGAGGCTAGGGATTGATGTGAATGCACAACTGTGTAAATTGTTGGCACTATATAAATATCTGTAATAAAAATAATCACTGTGCTGCATTTCCTTTAACTGTCCAGTCACAGGCTGGGTGGAAGGATGACCAGGGCTCAGATGAAGTGCCTTGTATAATGCTGGCCCTCAGACTGCAGACTCTGGATTGCAGCAAAAGCTAATCTTGCTATTTTATCTTTTAATGGGCTGTACATTTTTATCTTGTTATTTCTGGCTGGAGTTCTGCTTTAACTGTAATATATGAGGTCACTGGACAAGTAATGAGCCAGGTACCAGTTCTGCGGGAAGGCATTAGTGATATATTACAGAGTAATTCAAGGCAATACAGGAAATCAGTACACTCTTGATACTACCCAGCAAATGCTGAAATGATGCTTAAATCAATCATCTTTCTGTCACTCTGCTCACTTCTGCTATAAGCGTCTTCTTTGTTAGCACATGAGCATTGCATTGTAACTGGCTGGCTGATTGTGCTGCTTCTTCTCCAAGAATTAGGTTTTCTTTACAGAAGATTGCAAGAAAATGACACCAGGTAACATTCAAGTATTTACACTATATGCATTAAAAACACATTAATGAATATTCGTGAGTACAGCAATGTATTTATTTGTGTCTGGAAATCAGCTTCAAAGTGGCTAGAGACATAGCATGACCATCACCAATATGGGTATTTGAAATCCTGAGAGATCTAGGGTGGTTTATCATTTACAAGGCCTGCAAAAATATCCTTTCACCAAGGCTCTAGAGCAGGGGTGTCAAACTCAATTTAATCGAGGGCCGCATCAACAATATGGTTGCCCTCAATGTGCCTGTAAGACTATACTGATATAAATGTATCTAATCTTTATCATAATTGCCTCTGCATTCGCTTATCACCAGTTTTAGTAATAACTTAATACCTAGATCTGAAAGTAGAAGTCTAGGAAATTGCCTGGTGGGCCGGATTCGGCCCCTGGGCCTTGAGTTTGACACATGTGCCATAGAGGCTGAGCCATGTCACACCAGATGTAACCAATCAGCTCTGAGCAATGGCAACCTTAGGGCTGCTCAGGGGCACTGGTCAAACAGTTGATCTGCGGGGGTGTGACCAATACATGCACCTTCCCCTTCTCAATGGTGAGCAGCTGGTAGAAAGGAGGCCAACAGGTTTTTCTACATTTTATGTCTCTAAGCTGTGGCATAAAATCCCTCTTTTATACTAGCCTTATTCTGTTTCTCCAAACAGGTCAACTGAAGAACAAAAGAGCAGACACTGGCAAAAAGCTTTCCGCGTTGCATAATGAATAACTGTTTATTGTAAATTTTTATACCACGCCGTGGAGTTCTGAAGACTTCCTGGCATTGCAAGGGTTAAAGATACATTCCGTCAATTGTCTTAAATTAGATGGCTGTGGTATTGAATCAAGAGATGTTCTGATAAGTGTACATCGCACCTTGCAACCACTGTTAGCACTGAAAATGTGCACTTCTTATAGGGGTAAGTGGATGGTTTCGGTTTTCATTTTCACAAGTGGTAATAGGTAGTCTGGTAAATACAAGAACATAAGAGCGGATGAAGAAAGAAGAAAATGTTTTTCACATATATTCGGCGTCTTTTCTTGTTGTATGCAGACATAACGTGGTGATAGTTCTGATATTAGTAACCTGAGATAAAAAAAATTGTGATCTATTTATAGTTTCTAGATCTGTTAATCTTTTAAGGTCTCATTCACACTGCTAGGAGTCGGCCCGCACAGATCTGTGCGGCGTGCATGGCCATATCGGGCCGCTCCCGGGAAGGACAGGTGCTGTGTGTGATTGTACACAGCAGCCTGTTCTTCTCTATGGGAGTATGGCGCCGTACGCTGCCGTACGCTCACCCGAACTGCACATCCGTGCCGGTGTCCACCATATCTGCGTACGAGTACGGACACCTGTACCCACACGGATGTGCAGCTCGGGTGAGCGTACGGCCGCATACTCCCATAGAGAAGAACAGGCTGCTGCCTACAAACACACACAGCACCTGTCCTTCCCGGGAACGGCCCAATATGGGCGTGCACGATGATCAGATCTGTACGGGCCGGCTCTTAGCAGTATGAATGAGGCCTTTAAGTGTATCTTTGCTAAAAACATGTATCTGTTGCAATTTGGATTGTGTAGGGAAGGGTTAGAACTCCAGTCAGGTTTTTTTTGCTATGTCCCTGCTGGGGGGCTGCACTCTCTCTACTTGACTATCGTCTCTGGGACAGAAAGTGATGAGAAATCTAACATTTTACAGTTGTAAAAACTCTCCCGCTCCTCTAGAACTGGTGGGGAAACCTTCCAATGGGGACCCTTTACTGGTGACAACTAAAAGGTGATATTCCCCCACTTTGGAAACAATCCCACTTACTTTCTGTTGTGTTATTGAGACACAACCAGAAATTGGACATGTGCAATTCGTTTTGTTCCTTATCAAAATTCGGACAAATTTTCCGAAATTCGGACATTCGGACACATCCGAATTTCAGAATCCCAATGCATCCGAATGTGTCCGAATATGAATTTCCGTTTCTAAATTTCGGATCCCGTCCGAATTTCGTTCAAAAACAAAACTGAATCGGACATGTGACTTGGCCTGCAGGAGGGACAGCAGAGCCTGGGAAGTTGGGCTGGGGGCATTAGGGGAACGGCCCCTTCACTGGCTCCTGGAGGCAATCTGGTGGCAGCTCAGCCACCAAAATCGCTTCCAGTGTACAGCCCACGGTTGGGCGCCAGTCACTTTAGGGATTTTTCAAAGGTTTTATTCCACAAGCAACTCAATGGGAGAGGGGGATAAGGGCTACAGACATCTGGGTCAGTACAGAACCCCAGACTCACCAACCACTTCCCAGCGTCACAGTGCAGAGGGCCTTTAGGCTGATTGCAGTAACACTGTGTATTGAAGAACCTTTGCTGCTCAGTAGAGATAGCACAGATTTCCTTAGGCAAAACAGTAGACTTCCTGTGAGGTCCAAGCCCACTCTAGCTTCTCTGGACGAAGAAACCAAATGGGCAAAGGCTATCAAATTAGCTAGACTGGGTACAGTCCAGCAGAAATAAATTTAAGTAGCCATCCCACTTAGGGCAAACTAGCTACACATGTAACAAATATGAAAATACATGTTGACCCAATTTGACTGCAGAAGTGGAACTGCTGGGCTGCCTATCTAATTGAACTATTTATTGCGAGGCGGTGGGATAGTGATGTCAGTCTGCAACAGGAAGTGTTGTTACTAGCAGGATCCCCAGTTAAAAAAACTTTGCTTCCCAAGAAACCAGCATTCTTAAGAAAACTGCAAGACATAAACAGCAAGACATCTCATTGTATTGTATTCAAGGAGCAGCTCCTGCAGAGGTATCACCCATTCCTATGCCCTCCAGAGTTGGTTAACTTACTTGACACAGGGGGCCTCAAGTGTATCCAATGACCCAACTAAAGGGCTGCACATAAACCACACAAAAAGTCAACAAAAAACAGCAGACAAGGAGATAGTCAGTGCTTCCACATCTGTGCTCCTTACAACAGAAAAAAATAGAGAGAAAAGGCGATGGTCACCATAGAAGGAATGTAAGACAGTGTGAAAGAAACAAGACCACTTAACTACTACAAGTCAATCTGAGGAATAAGCACCAAAACCCCTGAGTGCCACACAGTACGTTCTACAAAACTAGGTTCTCTTATGTGAGAAAATGTCTCTACTGGAGTTTTGCTTTAATAATGAACAATCCCTTCCTGTGCTTTTGAAGTGAAGACTGTTAAATCGTCTCAAGTAGAAAGTCTCTTGAGTCACAAAGGGTTAAACAGTTTATGTCCATTTCCAACATGCCAGGAGATATGGGCTGGAATCAGTGCACGTTGGACTTATCTGAGCAATTAAACAGAAAGCTTCAAGACTAACAGGAAATCCATAGGCCACAGACAAACAAATTGTCTTGTAGCTTTCTGCTCCGTATGGATTAGCTGAGGTTTTTCATGACAGACTACGTCCATTCAAGGAAAAATTATGTTTATGCTTAATTAGGCCAGGCATGGGACTGGTGCTGTTCACCTGCCCAGAGGGGGTGAATTATTTTTCGTTACAGTCGTATGTTTCCGTCTTGAAATTCATCCATCTAATCCTACCTTAATGACAATGAAATAACGAAGAGTCTGTGTGTAGGAGATTTGTCACTACGGGCCTTTTTATCTTTACATAGAAAGCTAAGTGCGTGGCAAGCTAAGGCAGTTTGTTTGCATAATGGACAGTCTGCCAATGGCGAGGTAGAGGATAGTTTAGGAGTTCAGGAGGTATTAATTGGGTTTCTCCAAATCGTATCATGTAAATATATTTGTACAGTTACTATTTTATTGTAGGCTAATCTCACTTGAGAAATTACTGCTTCTGTCGAAATCCTTGCTTTGGTCAGTTGCTCTGTGAAGTGGAAGGCTTAAGGCTAGGCTTCATATTGGTTATTATGTAGGCTCTGTATATCAGGCCCATGAGGGTGGTAAAATAAAACTAATTTTAGCTGCTCCAACCTCCTCTCTGCTTTTTTTTTTTTTTACCCTTTTTGAGCAATAGAAAGTCCTCTCTATTTTTTTAACATCCAAAACAAACACACACACTTCTGTCCCTTTCTTATTAGGCTATTTCATGGGTGCTGCTCACTAGTTCCCTGGCCATCCCTGTTCTGAGAACATTACTGTAGCTTTCCCAAAGTTGCTGCTGGCTGGAACATGCAAACACAGCGGTTTTCTATCCTTGTTGCATGCTCACAAGGGTTCCGTCCAGTTGTACCCACTTGGAATTGCTGGATTCATGTCTTGGCCTGTTGGGGACAAAACTGCTTCTTACTCAGACACAGATTTTTCTCAAAACAGCTCATGAAGCACAACTATGGCTGAAAGATTATTTCTGTTGGATGAGCAGATCACAGTTTATTTAGGCTTATCCTTCCCATCAGCAGAGACCGCAAGTCTAAAATGGCTGAGCCAGGGGTTCTCTAACAGTTAGAGACCCCCAATGGATTCCCCAATATGTCATCATACCGCCTTTGCTTGCCAGTCCTATTTGGTACCATTATGGCTGCAAGAGATATCAATAGCTTGGCTTGACTTTATATATAGATAGTTAGGAATGGAACAGTTTAGCATATTTAGAAACATCAAATACAAATACAAAAGCTACAAAAAGTATATATTATAATATATTTGCTGTTGTTTTGTGCAGTTGTAATATGGAAGTGAGGTACAGCTGGCACATTAATTCCATTTCTCCGCTTTGATTTCTAGTCCAGTTAAACAAAGAATCCCAGTTCATTTTTTTATTATTATTTAGATATAGATGGGGAATTGATAGAAATTGGAGAAGACAAAATCTGAAGCAGTTGCTCATGGCAACCAGTCAGCCTCTCTCTTTCATTTTCAAAGCTAAACTGCACAAACTGAAGAAATAAGCTGATTGGTTTCTATAGAAAAACGGTCAGCTCAAGTTATGAATTTCCCCCACGGTTTCAAACCCCCAGCATTTGATTCCCTTAGGGGTACAGACAATCAAGAACCCCTAGGCATTAGATTATGTGAGAAATTGCTGTTAGAATCCTTGACATCTTAGGTATTTCTTGCTTTCTATTATCTTGTTGTTATCTTGATACTATCTAGATACAGGTTCAGAGTGGGCTGGTGGATATTCTTCTCTGACTATACTCATACTATACCTACATTTTTAAACTTCAAGACCGAGAGGGCACTTAGTGGGTGAAAACGTTACCTTTAGTACATATTGCTCCTCATATCTTTTTGTGCTGAGAAAGAACTCCTCATCATACAATAAATGCAGCCTTTGTAACTAGGGATGCCCCAATACTGTTTTTTCGGTACCGATATTTCGTTTTCGGTACTCAGTAATATAGAATACTGATACCAAGATTCCCATTAAGGTAGCTGGGTGGCGTGACTCGCTGCCCGTCTTCCTGATTGGCCAGCTTACCAAGTGATGAGGGAGCATGGAGACGGCTTCCCAACCAATCAGGGAGCCAGGGGGTGAGTCATCACCCGCTCCCTGGCTTCCTGATTGGCCGTAAAGCCAGCTTTATGCTCCCTGTTGACGAGGGAGCATAGAGCGGGCTTCCCAACCAATCAGGAAGCCGGGGGGCAAGTTATTACCCGCTCCCCAGCTTCCTAATTGGCCGGGAAGCCACCTCCATGCTCCCTGTTGACAAGGGAGCATGGAGCCGGCTTCCCAACCAATCAGGAAGCCGGGGGGCGAGTCATTACCCACTCCCCAGCTTCCTGATTCACCGGGCAGCCAGCTCTATGCTCCCTGTTGACGAGGGAGCATGGAGCCAGCTTCCCGGCCAATCAGAAAGCAGAGAGGCGTGTAATGACTGGCCGCATGGCTCCTGTTACTGGAAGTTCCGATATCAGGATACGTATCGCCCCAAATACTTGGTATCGGCACCGATACCGATACTAGTATCGGTGCATCCCTATTTGTAACCCTCCCAAAATGGAGATACTCAGGACAAAAAATATATAATAGACATGTGCACTGCCAAAAAATTTGTTTAGTTTCGTTTCGTTTTAAATTTGGATTTGTGTTATTTCGTTTTTCGGGATTCGGGTGTGAAAGTCAATTCGGATTCGTAATTCGAATTCGGACGAAATTCGGTAGCGGTATTCCGAACGTTCGTTTTGTTTTCTGTTCTTATTCGTTTCTTATTCGTTTCGTTCGTTTGCAGCAAAGTAACATTTGAGGGGGAAAAAATATTTTTCTCCTTCTCTAATGTCACTTTGCTCCAACGAACGAAACGAATAAGAAACGAAAACGAAACGAACGTTCGAACTACGGCTACCGAATTTCGGAAATGGAAATTCGGATTCGTTTGCATTCGTTATGTCTGTAATTCAGAATTCGGATACATCCGAATGTCCGAATTTCCGAAAATTCGTCCGAATTTCGATTCGGAACGAAACGAATCGCACATGTCTAGTATATAATCAAATTATCCTTTTTAATTCAACATTATATAAAAAATATATAGATATAGAAAAACCATCACCCTAAAAATCACCTACAAAAGCCATAAATTATTTTAAAAAAACATAAAGTCGATAACTGGATCTGACATTGGTAACCCAATTCATAAAACATTTTGTTTAACTCACTGCACATAAAACTGTTATTTAATTTATATGGAGACTCTGGTAAATTGAATCAACCATGGGCATTGTATTTTGATCTGAAGCATCAGTTCAGCCAGAGCCATTGATTGGCTGCTCTTCTTGTAAAATCAGTGACCCTAATTAGTTTCAGCTGATTACATTTCTAGACATCTGGTCACTTGCAGGGAAGGTAAGTATGTCAGGGCCATTCTGATTATTTATTGTATATTTATATATTAAAGGGATGGGATTTTTTTATTTTTGTGATAGGTCCACTACCAAAGGTTAACGTTTTTGAAGGTTCCTTTAAGCAAGTGATCATATACCGTAGGCCACTAGGATGTAAGTAAAACCTGACTAAAAGCTTGTCAGGATCTCTGGAGATGGCTTGCTGGGATATGAGGAGACATTGGTACCGTGGTTTGACCATAACTTTATTGACAACTGCATTAAACACAACATGGTTACAACTGTATGCACAAGAACACAAGATGAAGAGGAAAAAGAAACAGAACTAGCTTTAGCAGGCTCTAGTAGCATAATGTTACGTGGGCAGTACAGATATAAATAATGCTTAGTTTACTTAGTTCAGCTTTAATTATATTACCAGGAAATCCATGACTTGCAAATGAGCATTATTTTTCATTTGCTGGATTTTAAATATGTAGAAAGCTCCAAATGAGGTTTTCCAGATAATAGTGTGGTTTTCTCAACAAAGCTCTTTATTTGTGATAATTTATTATGGTTTTTCAGCATGATCACCCCTTCTAAATTGTTGAAATTCTTTTTTGTTTTGTCCATTTTTATCTAGTTTATTATTTGCTGCTTTTTAGTTACTCGCACTATTCTATCATAAGCTTTAAAACATGGCAGGATTGCTCTTTTCTCAGAAATCTGTATACCACCTATAATTTCGTAAGCATTCTTCTTCTATGGCACGCACCCCCCTACAATATGGCAAAAAGGTCATCTGAAACCTTAAGGAAGCCAAAACAACCAATCAGTTTTAATTTTTCCCTGTACTGCCTGCTGCAAATCAATAAAAGGCAATTTCTAATTGGTTGATATAGCTTACTGTGCCTGGCACATATGCATTCATTTTCACCCTGCTGTATATAATATTTCTTTTAATAAGGATAAGCCCATAACCAGCAGAACACCTACCTAGCGTGTAACTCTCTGCACCCACTCCCCCGTCACTGACCTAGTTTATGTTTTTTAGAATCTACCTCTGACAGAAGCTCTCAATACTGAAGAAGCTCTCTTCTAAGTTCCTCTCCTGATCTGAACTACATTACATAGGGTCTACTCTCCTGATCTGACCTTCATTACATAGGGTCTACTCTCCTGATCTGACCTTCATTACATAGGGTCTACTCTCCTGATCTGACCTTCATTACATAGGGTCCACACTTCATTACATAGGGTCTACTCTCCTGATCTGAACTTTATTGCATAGAGTCTACAGGTTTATGGTTGGCTGCTCAATGGTGGGCTCAGATTCAGTGCTGATATAGACCAATTAGAAGGAAACATTTATCTGTCACAGCATGTGGAAGTAGGGCTCTATCTACCCTTGTTCTTTGTCAGTCACCACCATGTACCTACAGATGTACAGCTTCAAGAGCTTTGGCCTCTGTGTACACTCTGCAAAGACTTACTACAAAGGTTAGTGCTCCTTTCAAAGCCCAAATTAACCCCTTCATGACTGAGGCCTTTATTTAATTTTTTGCACCCATGTTATATTCAACATTTTAGGCCTGAAAATTACTTAAAACTCCCCACACATTATATATTTTCTGAATGCCAAGACACTATACAATATAATGGTGGTAGTTGCAAATTTTTATGTTGCGCAATATTAGCGCAACTCCTTATTAAACCCCAAAATTTAGTGATAAATTTAATTAAATGCCCCAAAACACAACAAAATACCCATTTCTTAACTTAAATATAAAAGATGAGGTTACAACGAGTAAAACGATACCCAACATGCCCAGTTTACAAATTGCGTGCGTCCGTGAAACGGCGAAAAACTGCAGTACCCCAAAAAGTCCACAGAAGACGCTTTAAAAGCCCCCACAGGTCATCAATTTAGAGATACCCCAAAATACTGGCCCTAGAATTATTGCTCTCACTCCGGCGTGTGTAGCGCGTGTTTACATGGCGACGCGCGTTCTCGCGGGGCGGGGGACTTTTAACTGTCCCGCCGGCAAAAGTCGCCGGGAGTCTGTTTAAACAGCCCCGATGCTGGCGACGTACACTGTACGTCGTCAGTCACAAAGGGGTTAACTTCCTCTAATTCAGCTAAATGCATTTCAAGTGCACTAAAACCAAAGTTGTGCAAACTTATAGTTTATTTTCTTTGGAAAGCAGCCACAGCCTAGAGTAGAAAAACCTGTCTCCAGCCAGCATGCTGCAGAGAAGGACCCTTGCTTTCTGTGGTCTTTGCAGAGATTCAACACACTCCCAAGTCAGAGCTTAGAGCTCTCCAATCAGCAAAACATATTCTTCCTGCTTATTGGAGAGCTTTAACTCTTAATTATCAGGGAGCGTGTTGGACCTGTGCAGAAAGACCACTGCTTCCACACAAAGAGCAAGGGTCCTTCTGTACAGCATACTGGCAGGGGATGGGCTTTTCTACTAAGGCTATAACAGCTTTCCAATAAAACAAATTGTAAGACTTTGCAGACCTTATGTTTTGATACACCTGGAATGCATTTAGCTAATGCAAAGTGAATGTTCAGCTGGTCTTTAAAGGCTAACTTCACCCAAATTATATATTGCAGTGCTGTATTGTTCCTAGCAACTGGAATCAGATGCTACATTCTTTTGAGGTATCTTCAGTTCCACTGATTTAGGCCCCTTTCACATGGGCATTCCAATCAGGTCCACCTGTCAGTTTTTCAGGCGGACCTTATTGGAAGCCTGATTAGTCTATGGGCAACCGAATGTACAGGCATGTGCATCCATTTACATCCGGCTGTCGCCAGCTCCACATCCGGGAAAACAAACAGATTAGGGTTCCTTTTCGACAGAACTGACCATGCCAGATCAGAGTTAATCTGATGGAAATGGACACAAGTCCGTTTACAATCCTATCCCCCATCGCAAAATGGAGGAAAAAATGGACGGACACAGATGTCACAAATAAGACCTCAGTTCCAATTAGCAGGGGATCCATGCATGGAGCCCCTGTTAATTGGAACTAAAGGTGCCCATATGAAAAGACCCTTATCACTGCCATTAAAAATCAAACAATGGTTACACTTGTAGGAGCAGGCAGAGAAGAAGTTTAGCCAATGGAGTTTTCCAAGGTATAAGATAATGCATACACACAATAGGTTGGACTTGATGGACTTATGTTTTTATTCAACCTCAAATACTATGTATTCAGTGATTTTAATCTTGAGTCTAAGTTACTGCTTCCCCTTAACTTAAGTCAGGATCATGGCTGCATTTTTATGTTGTATCTGTGTTTTCTTTTTACACTTAATGACCTAGGTCCTTACCCTACTGTAAAATAATGTCATCCTCTGCCATGAACCCAGAAGGCAGTATGTAGATGCAGATCGGGCTAGCAGCAGTCCAGGAACAGCCCATGACGGTATAAGCTGTGCATGCAAGTGATCAATTTTATTGATTTTTTTCCTTTTTGCAAGTACTTTCTATCAGAATGAACACAATATATTAGACTGACTCCCAAATCTCTCAATATAAGACTTGAGTAACTAATAACATCCTTTTGGTCCCAAAGCGACCTGTTTTGATGGTATCATCTCATATTTTTTTCCTGGAAAACTGCCTGATTATGGTTAAAATGGAGATGATGTGTGGTTTCTGTTAGTGCATGTGGTTGTATGGAGGAAGACCCAAGACAACATAGAGATGGAACAGCTATAGTACAGCCAGCTCAAACTCAATTGATTGCAGTGTTAAATTAGTAATGATGGATGATATTGCTATGCTTTTAGCAGTTTACAAAAGTAATATCTCATTTCAGTTATGGAGATCGGTTTGCATTCATGAAACTTTTTTTTTCCCTTTCAGTTTCTTCATCTTGTCAACATTACACTAGCCTTCGTTAACCCTTCCTACTGAAATCAAAGACACTAACCTAGCATGGCTCTGGAGTTATTTGCTTGGAAAGGAAGAAATTGGGCTTATGTTGAGCTGGCAACCAGCAGATCCTTTGTTCTGAACAGTGAAACCATGTTGGTTGCTCTGGGCAACACCTCATGATTTGTTTCGGTTTTTATTAATTTGCCCTCAGTATTATTTTACAAAAAGGTTACTGGGGACATCACGGGGTATTGAATATTATACAGTAGTTCACAACGTGGGCTTTCTTATTGACATTAGGCATTATTATAGAGTTTGAAATATGAACTATGTGTGCTATCCCATTGTAGTTAAAATGTATCTAAACTTGTTTTTTAGTTAAGGATAGATTAGGTAGGAGTTATTCACTTTTTTTTAATATTTCATCGCTTGTGATATTACATTACTTCCTTTTCAAGAGACACAACAGGAAGCAAGAGGAAATCTTTCCAAAGAAAAGGAAATCGGAACTGTCAATGGAACAGGTGTTCCCATTGGAAGATTTTACCTCACCTCCTGTTCCATTCACAGCTGCTAAATTATTTCTCATGAATTGACAATGGTCACCAAGACTAACAGAAAGGGGAATCCTCCTCAGCTTGGTCACAGGCAGCAATGAAAACCTGACAAATATTTTAACCTCTCCAATTTATATAACCCTAACAAATGTTTTGGCTTTACATGCACTTAAATCAGATTCCCCTTTTAAGTACCAGATTTTTTTTCGGGTGCATTTTTAATTCTGATTGGACAACATAAGCAGTTTATTGTTATTCCAAACAGCCTTAGACGCAGTAGACCGATCAGGTATGAGCTTTATAGTTAGACGTGTGAAAGACTGATTCTGGCTGGTTGGTCTGGGTTGCTGACTCTTTCACACAGCTGCCTTCCTAATACAATCTGAACTGGCATGACACATGACTGTTCTGCTATACAAATTTGTCATGGGCACTCATCAACAGACTTCCACTCTGTCTACCACTGGAAAGTCTAACCAATTTTATTAGCAAACTCCTGATTTGTTTATGCAACCTAGAGATGCACGCACATACCTGCAGGTGCCTTCAAAACCATAATCCCAGGCAGTTCTGATGATTTCACAGGTAATGTTAAATCTTTCTCCCCTGTTTTTGCCTTCTACATATTCCTATTGGGTAGTACGGCTGCCTATGATAGTGATGGGCCAGTCTTGGATTTGTCCACAAGGGAAGGGGTCTAGATGTAGGCAGTGCTTTATTCTTGATTGCAATTTGGGTTGTTTGGGGGACAGAGTCTCTTTAAGCAAAGCTAAAAGGTTGCCACAGACATCAGAACTCTTAATCTAGGCACCTTTCTTGAGGTCAGTGCCCTTAAAATGTACTGACATCTCAGAAACATCATGACATCAAGGAAACAACAGTTTTTAGAATGTCAGCAATGCCTGCCTCCGTATTTTTGTCACGACAAGTTTCCATTAAGGAAATATATGATGATATCTGACTGTCCCACCTGGCCTAATCAAACCTTTCATCTGTTTGTTTCTCTACCCAGTATACATTAAAGCTGGCCATATACCTTTGAGCTGAATGATTCCCCCAAACCTCTAAATTTGCCCCCATAACTCCTCACCCTAATCATTCTTAAAGCTCAAACTTTGACCTGTTTACAAAAGCTAACTTGACCCCTAAAACTAACTAATCTACCTGATCCTGAAATACTTACCATGCATCAAAATTATTGGCACCTAAAGCCAATAACTCCACTTCATGAATTGCTAAAAACTAACCAGTTGGCATGATAATTACTTGAGATAATTTTTAAATTTCTTGACTTGCATGTCTTTTTAAAGGGAACCTTTACTGAGTTAAATAGAGAAATGTGCAATTTGTTTAGTTCCAAACTGAAATTCGGACGAATATTGGCATATTCAGACATTCAGATGCATCCGAATTTCCAAATAAAAGAAATAACGAATCTGAACGAATCCAAATTTTCTGATAACCAATTTCGAATGCATACAAATTTTTCTCAGAATGTCATTTGGAATTAACTTGTGTTGTTTAAATAAAAAAAAAAAACAGCGTGGAGTATGCTCCCCAATTCTTACCAGACCCTTTATGTATGGTAGGAATTTTAGGGTGAACCCCAACGCCAAGCCGAAGTGACAGCTGGGCAGAGCCAGCTGTGATCTCACGGCTGGCTCTGCCCAGTTGTAATGACAGATCAGCCTCCACAAATGACTGGGGACACTGATCTGTCATTAAACAATAACAACTGGGCTCGGTACGGAGCAGAATAGCCGAACCGAATGCCGCTCGGCGGCAGGCGGCTATTCACTCACTGCCGTCCTGCCCCTATGTGAATGGGGTGAACGGCAGTTAGGGAGCTGCCGGAGCTTCGACTCAGCCGATCCAGATGTAGTCCTTCTGCACTTCGCCTCAGCCAAACATGCAGAGCATGGTCGGCTGACCGAAGGCAGCCTATGTAATCGGCCGTACTGAGGCGGAGTGAATAGGCGAACATCACTCGGCTCACTTCACTTCGGCTGGGTTATTCACTAGGCTGCCTTTGGCAGTTTTGTGAATAACCCCCTTAATATCACTTTTTTGCATTGAGCGTTCCTTCATAAATATCTTTTAACTCATCCGAAATTAATGAGAAATTTGGATTTGTTGGAATAACTAAACAAATTGACTTTCGAACACGAATCCTGAAAAACGAAACAACGAAAAATCCTGAACAAACTTTTTGCCAGCACTCGTCTAGTTAAATATGACTTGTATGATGTATTAAAGCCAGAGACAGCCAGGCAATTTGCATTTTGAAAGGAGATCAGCAATAGGAGCTGTCATATTTATTTCACTGAACATCTTGAGAACATCCAGCAAAGACAGATAAATAATTGTCACTTATCAGGTAGGAATTCTGCACAGCAATGTCTTCCATTAGCACATTCTAGGCTAATGACATATAATACGGTGGTAGAAAGGCATAACTTTGCCTCTCTAATCCTTCTTATACAGAGCCGGACAAACAAACCAAAGGAGATATTGCTGTGTATGCAAAACCCATAAATTTAGAGCCCCTAAATCACAGGGATGGCAGGTCCATGGCACAGGAGGGAATCCCACATGACTGGGGAATCGATAAAGGAGATTCTGTATGTGAGAGCCTTGAAATATTTAGGAGGTGAAGTGTAAATCCCTTTAATGAGCAATATACTGTAATAATGTGTCATTCCAGAAGACAGCAAATACAATTGTGTAACACTGTAGCACTTGCTCTGTATTTATCAAAGCCTAAAAAACCAAGCGCATTGCGTGTAGATAGAAACGGATTTGTAACATAACTTTGCTGTGATTAAATTGTTGATGAAGTTCTGTTTACTATCATTTATTTCTGACTGTGAATAAACAGTCCATTTGGTGAGAGAAGCAGTGTGCAACCGATGTGATTCTAAATTTCAAAAAGAGACACCGGGGGGGCTGATTTATAAAGGGTTCGCCAAGTGTATAGCTAGGGAAATGCCATTTACATGGCATTACTGCCACTAAGTGGAGCTGAGGAGCAAAGGAAATTCCTATGCTTCTCGGCTCCATCTAGTGGCAGTAATGACATGTGAAACTTTATATATCAGCCTCTAAGTGTTAGGTTTTTTTTGTACAGGGCGTTAATGCACGTGTGTTAACGAACATTATGTCACACATTAACGTGGGTTGCATTAAGGCAGTCTATTGAAATCTATGGGCTTCTGACACACTGTAACATCAAAAAAATTAGACATGTCAAAAAATTTTAAACGCAGTGCACTATGGCGCATTGTCAAGCAATGCAAGGTATTGTAATGTATGTGCATTGCCTAAGTGCATGTAAGGTGCGTTGCGGTAACACACAGTTTAATGCTCACATTGCCGCAATGCATAGATCTAAATTGCCCCTAACAGATGCTGTGCCCCTATCTACTCTACATTTCCCAAAAATCATGCAACCCCTGTAATAGGATAATAGGAATGAATAGGCACAGTAAGGGACATAATCCCCAAAGGTGCACTTTGCAACTTCCTGGTTCCACTGTGCAACTCAGTTCACTACCTGACGAAATGTTTAGAGGAAATGGCAGACACATTCTGCATGTCATGTGCTGGAGGTGCTCTCTGTCCATACGCATAGTGTTATACTTAATAGTACGTTCAGTAGTTTACTACTGGACAGTAATCTCTCCAATGGCCTGCCTATCAAAGACTAGTACAGGAGGCAGCCTGTAGGTTGATCTTTGAGTATGCCTAATGCACTGGCGTAGCAGTGTTAGGGACTGCCTTGTACATTGGCCACCAGCTTGTAAATTGGTCTGTTAGCGTGTCTAGTACACTGGTCTTGAAGGTTGATGGTCCAGCTTGTGCAATGACCAACAGTCTATAGGTTGGTGTTCTTAGAGCACTGGCCTTATGAGGTTATGGTAGAGCTTGTACGTAGACCACCAGTCTATAGGTGGAACACCCCCAATTGGTTCTGAGGAAGGAGGCGTTACCTCAGAAACGCGTAAACCACTTCACTACCAGGGAAGACGAACAGCCGGTGGATATGCACCTTTCGTTCTGACCCTTTTATGCCTGTTTTTATTTGTCATTTGTGAGTACCTTTATACAATTTTTTATTCGTTTATTAAAAAGTTTTTATGCGATGGAGGCGCTCTCTGTTTCTTGTCTTGCAGTGCTGAGGTTGTTCTGAACCTGGTGAGAGCCGCCCCGTTATCGCCCTGCACTCCTGGACATCATTGATTAATACTCTCTTAAACCAAAATCTGCTGGTGTGGTGTTTGATTCGGTCTGTAGGTGTGTCTAATTCACTACCCTTTCAGTGGAACATTCGGCATTGTACATTGACTACCAGTCTTTAGGTTGGTCTTTAGGTATTCTCTTGGTTTTTAGGCTTCAGTGTTAAAGCATGCCTTTTACACTCTGAGCACTGTTCTATAGGCTGCTCTGTATGGAGTTCTGCTTTGAACGTTAATCACCCATCTGTATACATTCGTTAGTCTGAAGCCAGCAGATTGTGACAGTCTGGAAATCTACATTTATACATTGGTCATAAGACCTTAGCTCTGCCATGTACACTGATCCATGAACCCCATTTAGGCTTGGTACACTAGTCACCAGGCTCCCAGCCTGCAGTCTTGGAATCAGATTTTAACCTCCAGCAACCTTTTTATTAGATTGGTGGTGGTACCATAATTTTTTGTGGTAATCCAGAACAATAGTAACAGGCCCACTTCAGTTTCTGTAAAAATATATGCAGAAAATGCATGACACTAATCTGGATGGCATGTGATATATTTCAGCTGCACTTTTCATTTGTAAGCATAATTTCCAGTGTATTCCTCTTGTTAGTCATTTTAATTCACTCTCAGGCAGTGAAATCATGTAATGGCAAAGTGCATTTTTAGCAGTGTAAAGTTTGGTCTTCCTTGACAGATTCACTGTGACGGGAGCATTCTGTATTACACCTTCTGATTATTCAGGGAATGGCCCTGTGTGTGTTTGCTCATGATATGAGGACATGAAAAATTGCTGATCATAGATCACTCCCATAAATCTTACCGACAATAAGTCTTAAAATGTGGTTCTCTACATATGGCTGTAGCCTAGGGATTGCCATGCCATATGTGAAAAGCAGACACGAAAATATGTTTGCAGTCTGATCCTTCCTTACGCGCAACCTATATATAGTATGCAGAGCTGTATCTTTAGAGGTGTCACATTGAATTACTGCACTTTACTAACCTATGCTATACAAAATTGACCACTTTAAAGGGACAGGCAAATTAAATTATGTATATCTTTTATAAGTGGTGTCTCATGAGCTATGCTAGTAGGTCTGCCCCTCTGTCACTCTCTCTTAATGGTTTCTTGACAATTCCCTTTTTCCTAGATAGGTGCATTAGGCCTAAGCCAACCTTGAAGCCAATTTCTGCACTTTAGTATATACGATGGGGGCAGTTCAAAGCTGCTGCTTCTAGGCTTTGGGCTTGTGTCAGTGGCATCATTTTGACATCAGTTTGAGACTCTTCTGAGATCATTTAGAATTCATTGACAGGTGCATTTGACCTACAGTTGACTTCATTCTTACTTGCATTTGACCTACTTCAAGTGAGTTTTGCATTACCAAAGACTTATATAAGAATGCAATTCCACTTGGCGCAAAACAAAAGCCCATCAACACAGGCCCTAAATCTGGATATCTGCTCTATCTCCTTGACTCTTTCATCTGCAATACAATAACAAATGGCTCTTCAGTCTATTTCAGCACAATTCTGCTTCCAGCTATCTGATTCCTTCCATAGTTTTGCTTTCTTCCAGCCCCGATGAAGGGAAATGTTTTTGGCCACCAAAATGCATTGACTGTGATAGTATTATGGCTGTCATCAGACATTTAATTTAAGACTTTTGAACTTGTATCACCTTATTTGGCTCTCCCATTAGACCTAACTAAATCTTTATAGAGAAGGGTAGCAAAGACAGATTTTGGCCAGGTGGCATCAAGAGGCGAAATTACATTTATTAATGCAAAGCAACAATAATAGACATAAAAGAAAGAAGCTTAAACCAGGGTTCTCTGTAACATAAGTCTCTGGAAATGCCTACTCGGTCTGATTATAGTAAGCAATGCTTGATCTTGTCTTATTGCTTGCTAGTATCAACCCATCAATGGCCACCAAAATCACAATGGTATTTAACTGATTGTTGGATAATGGAAGTCACTTCATTTATATTACCATGACCTTCATTTGACCAGTTAAACTCACCTCCTCTCTCGTGTCCACTATTCCTTGTATTACATTTCTATCACAGCCGATACCCCATGTCTGTCTCTAGACATCCTTATGTCTGTCATATCCAGATAACAGTCTCATTCTGGTGCCTGATGCACTGAGAGATTCTCCATAGACTCACTCAGTCTAATTGTTAGTGAACAACTCCCGCAGCAGACTCCAATCGCTAACCGTCTGTCCTTATCTCTTTGATATTCTGAATGGGTTCCTGTGAAACTCTGGGCGATCTTCAACATAATCTCCTGGCTACTTTATCATCTATTTGTAGTGCTCTTATCTAATTTGATGTGGAAATATGAGTATTAACTCATTTTCTGCCAGGGCTTGAAAAGTGAATTTGACAAAGACGAATGTACATCTCTCTTTGCATCTACAGCCCTCAAACAAGTTTAATATACCGCGTCTGAAATTGGCATCTTTATTATTTTGAGTGTCTTGACATCTCTCCCGGCGTATTTTTTTTTCTGCGCTGTTTCTCAAACGCAGCTCCGCGGGATGTTTCCGAAACACTTTATTAACCTCATGAATCCTGGCTTAGAAATAGAAGTTTCATTATTTACTTGAAAATAATGTGTTTAATTTATATATTTCCATGCTGCTTGCATTAGTTCTGGAAACAGGCTTAAATAATATGCCTGCTTGGGAGTTTTTGTTTCCAATTGTGAATATCAAATGTAGGAACTAAATTAGTTCCAAAGTTTAAAGGGCCATTAACCCAAAAACAAGCTACTTTATGTAAATAAGAATTAAAGGGGAACTATAGTCTTTTTAAAATAAGTGATTGATCTACGTGGGTGTGATGGCAAACAATCAAATCATCATTAATTTAAATATCAAAGGATCCAACACATACGGCATTGATCCACATTGAATATATTTATTGAAATGACACATTTTCATTCTTAAATTGAAACAATATTAAAAACAATAATTTAACTACTCTGTATTATTGTTCTCTAAAACACACAGATATATATTTTTTTATTGATCAGAAGAAATCGCCCAAAATATTCCACCAAACTCAATCAACTTGTCAAGAGTCAAGAATTCACTAAATCAATCACATGTAAAGTCTTTGGTTTGGATCAGTTAAGTCACTTTCTTGAAACCACTCCTGCACAATACGAGCACCGTGGCATGGCGCATTGTCTTGTTGGAAGAAGCCATCTCCATTGGGATACGCCATCAACATGATAGGATTAAATTGATCAGCAACGATACTTTGCTATGTTGTGCTATTCAGACCTTGTTCCACACAAATGAAAAGGCCCAAACCATGCTAGGAAAACATGCCCCAAACCATAACACTGCCCCCACCATTATTATATATATCTTATATATTATAGCAATTTACATGTTTCAAGATGGCTGCCAGACTTTGTGAGAACTTTGAGGCTTCTCTAGGATAATCCCAGAGTCCATGGCATAGTCACTTTAGTCATATGCCGGCTAGTAGTAAGGTAGTAGCATCAGCAGTAAGCGGAGGTCATGTGACTGCTTTGTTTACTACTGAGAGTAAAGAAGAAGTGATCTGGTGATCACAGGGTTGCTGCATCACTCCTCATCACTTCCAACCTGAGGGAGCAACAGCCTCGCCCCTTTTGTAAATCATAGACGCCTGAACAACTTAACTAATCTGCCTACATGAAGACTTCTTGTGGTTTTTCATTGCCTGTCCAGGACTTGGGGGTGTTCACTTACTGCTGGAAGCTGGGAGCTTCATTAGTGCTGCAGTTGAGATGGTTCCAACCATGGACAAAATAGGGTTGATTTACTAAAGGAAAATAGGCTGTTCACTTTACATAGAATTTGCACTTTGCAGGGGATGTTTCCTTTAGCTTGGTTAATGTGGTGAAATTTCACTTTGCAAAGAATACACAATCATGTGCAAGAAACTGTGGTTTTCCTTGCACATGATTGGATGATGTACCTCAGCAGAGTTTTACTTAATTTACTAAACTAAGGGGAAACTTCCCCTGGTAAGTAGAAATATTCCTTTTCAAAGTGAAAGGCCTAATTACCTTTAAACCAACCCACTGACAGAAGAGCTACTGGCTCTGGGGTGGGGGGATACTTAATGTGGCCATACATTGTTAGATTTTCTGTTGGAAATCGTACATGAACGACCTTTGGAACGTAAATCAAACAGGTAATGATACAGCACCAATTTTCGTGTTTGCTAATGTGAATAATTTTTTTGTACTGTTAGGTTGGAAAAAAAATTTCTGACCGAACGAAATTCGATGAATGAGTGAGTTTTTTGTTTGTCCGAAATCTCCCCAAGTACACAGCACATGCACAAAAGGAAAGCTGCCTAGGTCAAATGCATGCTTTTTCTGCATAAGTCAATTGAATATTTCCATCGTTTGTCATAAATTGGTTGGTAAGTATGGCTAATGAACGATTTCCAAAATTGACATTTGACTATGCTTGATGGGGCATTCTAGGTATAATCAAACTTGCGTTCATGGCAGCAACAAAATTGTTCGACCAAATGGCCACCCTTGCTCTTACCAATACTGGTTAGATAGACTAAAGGCACTAAAACACTGTACAACTCCTAATCCAAGTCTGCATTTATATTAATTTAATTAGGGTGGCGAGGATGATGGTATATGGCACTTTTCATTGAAAAGTACAGTTATTAAACTGACTGTGTAGGCAGTGCTAAAGTTTGCACCACTTCCATTCCTGTGCTAAGCTACACCCACCCTCCCAATCTTGCAGCTGCACCACCCTCTTTGCATTCTCGCAGTGCAGCCCCTTGTACACACAGGGGAATGTCTACCATCTGTGAGACAGATTCTACTGTAATAATTCCCTATTATATACATATAGGAGACAGCTAAATGGTGTTTCTTGGATCATCTATTCTGAAGCCTGTGCCTGAGTTTCTCACTTTGCCTAATAGAAGAAACATTTCTGCCTTCAGTCTGAACCATGCAGCATTTTTTTTCTACTCACGATCATCTTAAATAGCTTCAATTCTGCCAGCCTCCTGAACTGACATATGCAGTTATTGTTAAGATTTCTCTAACAGGCTTGATAGTTTACTTGTACTAAAACAGCTTTCTAGGCAACAAGACTGAAAATAAAGTATGTGCCAGCAAGTATAATCATTAATACCGAACGACAAGCAGATATTAGACACCACACAGCAGTTATGTATTCTTTAAAAATCCTTTGATGTATTTTAAATTGTGACTATTTAAAGTGACTCTTTCACTGTATTTCAGCTTGAAACTAATGACAGGTACAGCAGTTTACTGCAGGTAAATTGCAGGCACATAGGGCCCATTTTCACCATTGCTTTGCGTGTGTTAGTGCACTGCAGTGCCTATACGAGGACCTTCATTGCAGGATCACCAGGTATAATTTTAATGAAGGCTGCAGATTAAGAATAAAATTTAATGATGTTAAAATCATTAATGGCACAAGTAATACATTTTCTGCTGGAAATATAGCAGCATAATCATAGTTAAGTGCCTCATACTTTTATCTTGTTCAAGATCCCACCACCATTTTAAATTGTTACATCATCAGTGGCAAGTTCCACTTTTTTATTCTCCAATCCTGCTAACAGATGGCGTCTGCACCAGATATTGCGCATTCAGCACAGCGATTGTTTAGCCATTGCTAAGCAATGTCATGTGCACAGCAAATAATAAAACATTTTTGCAAGATCTCTTGAAATCTTGTTTTTCAGCTTCGAGAACTACCTGGAAGGCACAGGTGACATGCATAGCCTCCCATGGAGGCAACTGGGGGAAAGCGGAAGTGGAATACATCTATGACTGGGTTCACACCTGGGCGTTCGTAATATGCGCGTATGGCGTGCGTATGACGTGCGTTTTTCGGGCCGCACGTTTTTACCGCTATTTGCGGTCCACGAAGCGCATCAAACGCGCGTTTATGAGAGCTATCCTAATGGATACACACAGAAATACGCACTAAAAGAAGCTCCTGTACTTGTTTGGGTGTAGGGCATTTTTCAGCGTGTTCTGACGCAGGTGGGAACCATGCCCATAGGAAATTATGGGATTTCACTTGCTGAGCGTTTTTCAGCGCTTCTTTCAGCGCTGAAAAACGCCCAGGTGTGAACCCAGCCTAAGTTGACCTTTCCTAAAAAAACATGATTTTGTTTTGCAAAGCTTAAGTGTTTAATAATGAGTGTAAAAAAAGTCAATTCAAATGTGCCTTTTAGTTAAAAGGGGTGAATAGTCCACTTAAAGTTTGGATCTACTTTAAGTACCTAAATATGTAAATCAGCCTCCTATAATCCAATGCACACCAGCACCCAGATCTGGAGAGGGAAAGGCAACACCAGGATCCAATTAGAATCTGTTACAGTGCACATGTGTTGACAGGTAACATGTTAATAAAAGGTGACTGTAGACTGACGATGTCCAATATTTTGCTGCTCATTAATTGTCCAGTCAATAGGCTGGAGTTGTATTCTAGACTAAGCTTTGCTGTTGTTGTATAGGAGGTTAGGGACCTGACTATGCTTTCTGATAGGATCCCAAAATTAAAAGCATGGCTGAAAAGGATTACACATACTTTGGCAAGTAAAACTGTTGGCATAAATGTTTTCCAAATGTGTCTTTAACCCCAGCCTTAAAGTTAAATTAGGTAATAAGTACTTGGGTTGCTACTTTACCTTTTGACCTTTGACTCTGAGAATAGATTCCATGTATGCCTAATTTTCAGGAAGGTTCTAAGCATTGAAGTTTTGACACTCAATATTTTTGTCCCTGGAAATGTCTTAATTAAAAAAAAAAATATTTACCTTAGATACATTCTCAGCTGGAAAGGGCCCCTAGAAATGATTTGTAAAAAGTTAGCAAGTGTGATAATGAGCAGTTGAAAAAATGTTCCAGTCAGTAGACAGCAATTTTCCTGTTTGTGAGCTGCACCAGTACATGCAGTGAGTGTTGCAGAATGCTGGATAAGTAGTTAGCAATCCTGCCTTGACGTGCTTGGGGTCCTCAGTTTTATTCTCAACAAGAATGCTATCTGTTCTTTCTGTATCTGCATGAGTTCCTCCTTCGGCATTGGTTTCCTACCACAGACCAGAGAGATACTGGTTAGATATCTGGCTAACAGTTTTACTGTGTGTGTGGGACTTTCACAGGACATTAGATGGTAAGCTCATTTGTAAGACAGATACTGATGTGAATGGTTAAATGTTTTCAATTTTTAGTAGGGTGGTTACTAGGGATGCTGCAATACCAGTATCGGTATCGGGGCTGACCAGGGTCTCACTAGGGGTGCGTGCAGGGTCTCACCAGTGCTGCGTGCAGGGTCTCACAAGGACTGCGTGCAGGGTCTCACAAGGGCTGAGTGCAGGATCTCACTAGGGGTGCATGCAGGGTCTCACCAGGGCTGCGTGCAGGTCTCACCAGGGATGAGTGCAGGGTCTCACCAGGGCTGCGTGCAGGTCTCAACAGGGCTGCATGCAGGGTCTCACCAGGTCTGCATTCAGGGTCTCACCAGGTCTGAGTGCAGGGTCTCACAAGGGCTGCGTGCAGGGTCTCACGAGGGCTGTATGCAGGGTCTCTCCAGAGCTGCGTGCAGGGACTCACCAGGGATGAGTGCAGGATCTCACCAGGGCTGCGTGCAGAGTGTCACCAGAGCTGTGTGGGTCTCCCCAGGGCTGTGTGGGCGGGTGCGTGTCTCACCAGGGCTGTGCGGGTAGGTGCGGGACTCCCCAGGGCTGTGCTGAGTTTCACCATGGCTGCATGCAGGATCACACCAGGGCTCTACTGGCAGGTGCATGTCTCCCCAGTGCTGTGCAGGTGGGTGCGGCACTCCCCAGTGCTGTGCCGTGTCTCACCATATCTGTGCGGGCAACGGTAAGTAGGAGGAGATGTGCAGCTGGACGAGTGCTGTAAACATGCGCCACAAGATCCCCACAAGGCTGCCGCTTGTATTTAAAAATGTAAAGTGCCGATACCGGCACTTAGTATCGAGGCATTTTTACGAGTACGAGTACTTGTGAAAATGCCCAGTATTGGCATTGATACTGATATTGGGTATTGATATCGGTGCATTCCGAGTATAATGTATTGCTGGGATTTGTAGTCCCCTATAGCTGGTGGTATTGCGCATTGCTATATAATGTATTGCTGAGATTTGTAGTCCCTCTACAGCTTGGCGTCAGCGGCAGAACTAACAGAGTCACAATGGTTGCAGTTGCATCCGGGCCCTGGCGCTCCACCACTTAAAATCATTAGTCTGTATTGCTTTACATGACACTAAAAAAAAGGTATGGGTAATTGGTATCGGTGAGTACCTGAGGAAAAGTTCGGTACTCGTACTCAAAAAAATGGAATTGGTTTAATCAGTAGTAGTAGCAATCAATCAGCATGCATATGGAACAAATGGCTTCCTGTGGAGTGAGAAACGCACGTACTATGTGGTATCATATAATTGCTACTCAATGTAAAATACTCCAACTAATATTTTGTCCAACTGAGAATTGCTTGCATGCTACTAACCCTATAGGTATTTGAATGTGTTAAAAAAAAAAACACCTAAATATGAAAAAGCATATCCCATCACAGCAGATAAAAAAGAAGTGGATAGGAATGCTTTACTGTCCAATGACACTACATTGCTTGCAATGACTAGATGTGCGTCAACTGATTTAACCAAGTCAGAACTTGCTTTGTGATCTGACTGGTCTGTTTAATACATAAGGCCACTTTGCTCAGACCAATTTGCACAGTGAGATGATAAAGGTGTCCAAAAGATCACTTACCTATTCAATTTTTACAGCCCCTCCCCTGTGAAGTCAGCATTCACTTCACCCCTTTCTGGTAATCAGTGGTCACCAGTATGAGCAGGAACCAATTCCACATATATCAGCTCATGAGGCTTTAGGAGAAGAGTTTCTACTTCCAGTAACGTCAATGCCCTGATACAATATGGACCAATGGACTTTTTGACCTTTTTAGTTAACACCAGCACAAAGCAAATTTTTTAGTTGAAGATAACATGGAGCTATCCACGGATTTCCTGTTTTTTAGTAAGCACAGCCCATCTGGACACTACGTCTCACCTGGTCTTCACCCACCACTATCTGTTAATGAGGACCTATATGTTTTTTCTTGACATATTTTGACAAAGATCAAATAAAGAAGGTGCCTGTGAATCAACAGCTAGAGATGAGTAACATAGGTTGGCCGTGAAATCGTGTCACACCCACTCAACATTCAGTATCAGCCACATTTCCACAGCACACTTATTTTCGCTCTCATAGGAAGCATGTCTCAGGGTTGCATCATCGCTGGCTGGCAAAGTCTACAGATTTTTTTCTCAGAATGTATAATCAAGTACAGCGTAGAACCTTGTACTAACATAGGTCAATAAAGTAATCTGCTTACCTACCTGTACTTTCCAGAAAAGAAACAAATTAAAGGGTAACTACAGGAAGCTCTTGTTGATGGAGCAGGGGATTCAGGGAGTACTTTTGTTGTCCTGTTCTGTTTACTAGTTCTGTTCTTAGGTTTCAATCATTCATTTCACCTTATTAGATTTTGATAGATTTTAATAGATTTTAGTGTGAATGGGGGGGTTCTGGAAAGTGGATAAATAGAGTTAATGAGGGCAAGCATCATTTACATGTGACACTCACGCAACAGAACAATTCGCTCAGCCTGCTATGTTCACACTAAAGTACCCATTAATCAATCCTATACTTTGCCCATTCAGGGTTTTTTTTTTTGCACAGTTCAATCTCTGGAGCCCCATGAAATACCCAATATTTCTGGTTATTAAGGAGAAGATGACTCTCTTCTGTGATAGGGTACTGGGTGCCTGAGCAGTCAGCTGACGGGCATGGGCTGGGGGAATGGTCATTAAAGCCCATCTCTGCAAATATGTTCTCCCAGCTCAGCTCTCCCTACTTACATCCATTTGCATTTTTTTAACAAAAACACATCACTCCATTTTTAACTCACCTCAGTCTGCCATCCATGCCACCTAATGTCCTTTCTTTTAGAAGTGGGGACTGCTAATTTAATGTTGGATTCTGGGACTTCTTCTGACCAGTTGGGTTGTTTGGTATGATATCATTATGGTCCTGTAATTTTCTGGAGCCTGAGAGGATCTTGCCACTGGACAGCCAATGGGCAGTGCCCACATGATCCCGGAAGAAATGTTAGCTCCTAAAAAAGGACTCACCTCTACAGTGCATACTACGAAAGACTCTGGACATGACGCATCCCATGATCATGGATTCAGGTAAGTAAAAGGGTCTTTTAGTTTTTTCTTCTTCATTCATTTTAGCAATTAGTTTGATGTGGGAGGTGGGTAAAGAGTGTGGGGGAAAGTGTACGCAAATTGACTCATACCCGTTTTTATTTCTTACCCATAGTTGACCAGAAACCTACACAGGGATTATAGAATGGGCTGCTCAAGTGGGGAATGAAAGGAATATAAGTATAAGCAGTGTAGGACATAGGCTATCCACTGAAACTCTAATTTTGCCTTGGATGGGCAAATTATTGGTGTGCTATAGACATACAAATCAGTGTGCAGGCTTTTCAATTTTTTTAATATATATATATATATATATATATATATATATATATATATATATATATATATATATATATATATATATATATATATATATATATATATATATATATATATATATATATATATATATATATATATATATATATATATATATATATATATGAGAGAGAGAAAGTCCCTTGTCCTGGCCCTGAGGAACTGGTCACTGCACAGGGCAGTTTTGAAGCAGAGGCATGAAATCTTCTTTCATGCTCTGGTATTATTTTGGCATTGAATAGTTTGTTCCCCATTGAAAGGCCAACCATCCACAAAGTGGATGTAAAACACTTAGCTGGCAATATTTGGCTAATATGTGGGTCAGCAAAAATGAATCAAGTGGCACCTACAAAAAAATACTTTTTACAGTCAAAAAAAAAATACTTTTCTAATAATATAAATTCAGCAATCTGGAAATAAAATGTCACATTACCACAATACCAAAATTGCTTTCAATAAGTAATGGTTTTGGAAAATGATGAAATGTTCGGTGACACTGTTCCACAAAGCATCACACCTATTATTCTGCAATAACACAAACAACGTTTTCTAAAAACACACATCTTAACTGGAAATGCATTAGTAAACTTGTAAAATGTTATTAAATATATCTGTAAATATGAGTAACTCATTTTAAAGAAGAACTCCAGACACACATTTTCTTAACCCTTGCAGTGGGGATACCTTGCAATGCAAAGGTTAAGTGCTTGTTTTGGTCCTGGCACGAAAATAAAAGAGATATTCTCCCCTGAACCTCGCAGCTTGCTGGCTGCAAGACCTATGTTCTCCTCTGCGATGGAATTTCCCATGACTCATAGGACCTTAGACTCCTGGAGTGAAGGGGGAAAGAGGCTGGAGCGAACGATCTAAGAGCAAGCCGGGATCACGGTTCGGGTGAATATAACTTTTTTTTTTTATTTTAGCTCCCTAGACAAAACAAGCACTTAACTCTTGCAGTGCGGGGATAGCCCTATTGCAAGGATTAAGAAAATTTGTAACTAGCCTTCTTCTTTAAATCTTATTAGTGAGTGATAATATATTAAAAATCTGATTTCTGTACATAGTCTGTATATATACATGTATGAGAGCAGCCATACTTGCTTATTACATATGCAGGCTCGACTTACTGCTTAGTAATGCAGTGATTGCGCTTTACTGCTCATGTCTCTATAATGCTAAAAAAAAAACTGATATTGAAATGTTAAAAGGGAACTATATTGGTTTTTGGTTAGCGTTATATAAAGTGGACCGAGTGTCAGATATATATTTTCATGTTATGTCCATACAAGTAGTTTGAGTATTTATTAGCGCTCAAAGAAATCACTAATCTCCCTAACCTTCATCTACTTTTCTCTTCAGAAGGACAGCACCATCTTTGTTCAGACATCATCCATCCACCCATGTCAGGATCTTTTTTCTGGACTGAGATGCTGGCCCAGATATGTCACAATCATGTACATCTTCAAGTGTTAGCAGTTCTTGATGTGGTTCAAAAATCTCTGACACAGATCAGCCCCTCTCACCTTGTGACTTGCTACAAAATGACAGGGTTGGAGCCTTAACACTGGAGGAGAGGAGACTGAAGAAATGCTTCTTCCTGCCTGCAGCTGACTAATGACATAATTTCAGCCTGGACAAAGTCACTCTACTGGAGTTCATTGGCTGCATTTTTTATACCTCCCAACATTCTGATATGGAAAAGAGGGACAACTTCCAGCACAATGCATTTAGGCAACAGTCACACTCCTGCCATGACCACTGTTATGTGGACCATTAAGAATTCATATGCCAAAAATTATTGATTAAAGGGTTACTAAACTCCTGTCCGAAAATCTGAAAAATGTTGGGCGGTTGCACAGGATCTTTGGGCAGGTGCATGCGCAGTTAAAAATTTTCGGCCGCGAGACAAGGAAAGACACAAGGTAAGTCTATGGACAGCGTGCTCCCGCATGCAGACACCGTGGGACAGGAAGTGCAAGCAAGCACAGATCGGAGAGCCGCAGCAGCGCTGCAGGGACAGCTGAAAACGACAGGAAAGAAGATGATCGGACTAAGAGACATCATTTAAGGTAAGTGTTTTCACTAGCATTGGGGTGAAGGACAAAAAAATTATACTTTAATGCCACTTTAAACCTAGGATTGTTTTCATTACTTTTTCTTTATTCTGGCCTTCTAAAATAGCCCACAATATAAATAAGAGATAAGATAAAGGTTTTAGTGCAGAATAACACTTTTGGTAGTTAAAGAGTAACTGCACTATTGTTGAGAAAAAAATCAATCCTCTCCGGGTGATCTGTGTACATTGCAATGATTTTCCTTTACCAACGTTGCTGCAGTTTCCTACCTGTTTCTGTTCTGAAAAATAGCAGTGTGTTGCAGCATGTCCTTTCCAAACTGCTTCCTTTATGGGAAGGTCTGGGTTCATTATAATCAGCTGGTGGACTTTCTGTGTTGTAATGAGACAGTTGCAGTGTCTGCATCCCTTTCGTATTAATTAACCCTTAGGGAGTAACTCACCAAAAATGAAATTGCTATTGCAAGGGAGGCAGAAAAATTGAACTTTATCTGTGTGCAGAAAAATCAGTCAGCCAATCACAGAAGCAGGAAGTGACATTTCTGTGGGTGTTCTGTATACCAACTATGTGCAGAATGCCTCCAGGTCACCATATTGCATTACATTTTTTGACAGATTTAGAACATTACAACTGCTCAATTTTTAAATGGAACGGTAATTTTAATAACATTAAATTACAAAATGACTTGTGCAACAATTATTTATGCTATACAGGTATTCCTCACTTAACGACAGAGTTCCGTTCCTACGACCAGGTCGTTAAACGGATTGGTCGTTAAGTGAGGAACTCTATACAGTACTATACTGCATTAGTACAGTACTGTATAGCGTTGCCGATGTACAGTACCGAACAGTGTACTGTACATCCGGCAATGGAAATACTTACCGAGACCTGCAGTGAAGATCGGGGGATGTCACTTCCGCCGGCGACCCGTCGCACTGACGCTGACGCGGAAGGTCGGAGGTCGATCGGCGGTCCGTCGTAAGTGCGAGTGGTCGCAAAACAGGTAAGTCGGTAAGTGAGGAACATCTGTAGTCATTTTTAAAGTGTTCTTTTTATTTAGAGCGGAGTTGCTTTTCATCAATATCTGTACATCAGACCAAAAAAAAGGACAACTGAGGAGGACAAAGGGATTTGGTTCCAAATATTGGACAGATAAAATATATATTTTTAAGTTATACTGTTGTTGTATCTTGTGACATTTCAATATTTATCCATGCAGACCTGTAAAGTTACTGAAAGGTCCCCTTTTATTTTTTTCTAATCTTAACAATTATAAATATGAATTTTATATTATTGTTTCACATGTTAAAATATTTATTTTACAAATGAACATTTAATGCAATGTACATTAGTAATACAGTAAACTCAGGCATAACCCAGGAACAGAAGGGCAGGAAGAGAATTGCATAGGGCAAAACAGTGTCCAGCATTCAGAGTAATGTGATCTACAGTAAGTGTGGAAGAAAGAATCCCTAGCCAAAGCATTGAAAGACCAGCATTATTATGGTGAAAACAAGTAAAGAAAAAAAGAGAGATAAACCATGTGTCTACTGATGGTCTGAAGCAAGCACGAGATTTCTCACACCACAGCTAGATGACGGATATACAGATTCAGTCACTTGAAGGGACCATAGCTGAATTCAATCTAGACATTAGAGCAGAAGCTAATGTGATACAACTGCAATAATCAAGTCACGGTGAACATTACTGCAAACATGCTCAATTGCAAACAATATTAAAAAAAGATACATTTCTAAATTGCTTTACGTTTGTAAAAACAATTTTGTACAACAATGTAATTTTGTACAATGAGGTAATTATTATACACCTTAAAAGCAGTAAATACAATTGTACATGAGAGAGTTAGGTAGAAGAATTTGCTTGATCACTCACTTAAACTGACACTGAGCTCCTGAGTCAAATCTTAAAAATGCATTCAGGTACCTTGACTATGAACAACATTGTACCTTATTTGTGTATCACTCAGCTGTAGATTTTCAAATCATTTCTGACATCATGCTGACACTGTTCTTCTTTATGGAGGGTGGCTACTTTTGTAGCCAGTTCCCATAAAGTGCTGCTTGACCCTCCCTAATTTTTCTGGAGGGTGGCTACCTTTTCTCTCCATGGTCCCTGTGTGTGTTCTAAAGTAGTCACCCCTCCAAGCTCACTCCGTGATGGACTACAATCTCACGTTTAGTTTACTAATCTATAATAAAATGATAGTCTATCCCTGTGATGCCCGGGGTGTGGTTGTAACTGGGACAGTAAACTATGGACAACAATAAAAACACTGTCAGAAGTTCTAACCCTATTTCTACCAAAACTGTGTTTTTGTCTGTGTCTCTATTGTAGAAACATTTGAAGAGATTACCCTCACTTCCTGTCCTGACAGAAATATACCCTCACTTCCTGTCCTATAAGGATATAAGGTCCCTGTGCTATTCAAAACAAAATAAAAAAGGTTTTGGCTGGAGAAGGATTTTATATAATCAGATTTTATATCTTGTCTGATTTAGCAAGTTGCTCACAGTGCTTCTGAGGCTCCTGTCTCATCATTTTATAGTGAACAACCTCCCTTTTAAGACCTACAGGGTAGTGTTTGGAACCAGTGAGCACTTGGCCCACATTTGCACAGACTTATACTGAGAGAAAGTTAAAAGATAAGTGCACTTTAACACAAGGCACACTTATACTTTTTGCCACTTCCCCTGACCTAACAGATCCCACCCTCCCTCTCCACAGATGTATACCCTCCTTGATGTGACACCTGCAGGGTTGTTTACATCTCATGCCCCAAGTCCCCTCTCTCTTGGCCATGCCTGCACAATAGAGCCCTATAGACATCTATGGGGCTTGCCTACCACCGTCTCCTGGCTGGGAGACAACCCCCATACAGTTCCATAGGGCTCTACTGTGCAGATGCAGCAAGTAGAGAGAGGGCAGCACAAGAAGCACAGTGGGCCCCAGGTGCTGGATCTCTGTAAGTATACATCTGTGCAGGAGGAGGGTGGGTTCTGTGAGGTCAGGGGAGGGGATAGGTGCACTTTGTCAGAACGTTCACTTATTTTTTAAGGTTAACCCTTAAAAAAACTACCACCTCAGCAGTACAGCCGGCATAAATAAATAATTACTTTAATGCCTGCTCATAAGTACTTTACTGTGTGACACGGCTTGGTGCAGACAGCCTTTCCAACCAAAATATGCCCATTGAGTCCTCTGCATACTGTCCTGATGTGCCCCATTCATTCCAATCAATGGTCCATACTCATGGCAGTCCCCAGCCATCCAACAGAGTATGGAGCATCCCTAGGAATGAATGGGGCCACAGCATGCATTTGCACTAGGCCCAGGACCCAGTCAGGATGTTTTGATGCAAACAATGTAAAGCATCAGACAGGGTCGCACAGTGGGTTTTTTTGAAACGGCAACTTCACCACAAAATAATACCTGCAACCACAGAAAAGTAACACATGGATCAACCATCTGTACAAGATTAATGCCAGATTAATTATCACTCAGTAGTCCCTTAAAGTTTAATTGCCATATCTGCAAGTCTGACTGGAGTCAAATGTATACAAAGAGTATGAGGGTATGACATATAACGCACATGCATATCCATAATTATATAATTAGCTGTTCTTCCCCTTAACTTCAGAGTGCTCGAGATGGAAGACTGATCAGGAAATCTAATTTTTACTGCTTCTAAAGACAGGAAGACAAAGTGACAGCCACAGACTTGCGGAGATCTAAGATCTGCCACTTAAGAGTCATTTATAAAATGTGTCTCCGCTAGACAGTAACACTCTGAATCAGCCCGGCTCTGCGTGTTGTCAGCCAGTTATATGAAGTGATAACTTGGTGTGTTAATAAGGAGCTGAAATACATATGTTCATGAAATGTCTAAATATTAGATTCTCTTGCCCTAATTTGTCTTCGTTTTTTTTTTTTCTGTATTAGCAATACAGGCAGCACCTCCAGAGACGTGCATAACGTATGAAGTGTCACATCTGGTGTACACGCTACACTGGCACATAATATTTGGATTGCGAGTTCTTAGTGTCAGGAATTTATTTCCACTAATGGTCTCCGCTCTGTGCTGTGCAAGTCTCATCTTTGCTAGTTGATAAGACTTTTTTACGAGATGAAAAGTAAATGTAAACCTGACAGATTTACTTAACAATGGAAGCATTTACTTCTAGCACTTCTTTCTTTAATTCCTTGTCTGGATTTTTAAGTGGATAGTAATTAAAGGACCACTACACCCAAACACCCAAAATAGAAATATAACAGTATATTAAAGAGCTGCTCATAACACTTACCACTGATATAATGCTGCCCCCACCTGTAAAAAATGTAGTTTAAAAAACAATTAGAGCCCTGCCACTGGGCTTGTGATGGAGCCTG
>NW_017306479.1:940826-964898 GCF_000935625.1 Nanorana parkeri | reverse complement strand
TTGGTAGAATGTAACCAAAACCCATTCATTAGTATTCATAGTGGCACCCCCCACCCCCAGGAAAGTGTATTGTGTGCAAAGGCAGAGATGGTGTGCAGTGAACGTGTTACGCAGAATCACAGGAAGGGGGAGAGCTGTTTACAGCCTGCTTTACAATCCAACTTTGGTATAAGACTGAATTTCCTGTGGTAAAAACTTAGACTTTCTAGGGTTCAGGCCTAATAAAAAGTTAATAAAACAAATGAAGAAAGCCTGCAATGTGAGTCATGAAAATGCCGATACATGTACATCATCACTGCACCTCTTTATTACCACAATAAATGCTAATCACTTACAAAAGTGGAAATGGGCTTTCAGCTGTTTTTGGTGGATTGTAAGGGTACAGTAGGCTTTACTTTGCTTGTGAGGGTACAGAAGCTCCCTTCAATTATCCTGGACCAAGTGTTGTACAAAAAAAGTTCCTTATTAGACCTCATTATTTTACCTTTCATCACTGAAAGAAAAAAAGACATTGAATAAACTAAAGTAAAAAAGATAAAGCAACGGCACACAAATTACAATAAAAAATACACACATAAAAAAGGAAAACAATTACAAACAACACTAAATGAAATAAAAGAATCAATCCTATTTCCAGCCCATCAAAAAACACATCCTCAAATTATTGTCTTAGCAGCTCAATTAGTGAAATTATTATTAATATTATTGTGATTATTATTATTTTTATTATTCAGGATTTATATAGCACCAACAGTTTGTGCAGTACTTTACAAAATGGGGGAAACAGTACAGTTACAATACAATTTCAGTACATTAGGGTTAGGTGGACCCTGCTCGTGAGAGCTTGCAATCTAGTAGGAGGGGCAAGTGATACAAAACGTAATAACTGTTTAGATTGAGTTAGTGGAAGAAGTAAAAGTGCAGTTATGTTGAGGTGGGATAGGCTTCCCTAAAGAGATTAGTTTTTAAGGATCGCCTAAAGGTGGACAGTGTAAGAGGTAAGCAGACAGATTGGGGTAGGGAGTTCCAGAGCATGGGAGACACTCTGGAGAAGTCCTGGAGGCTTGCATGTGAGGAGGTGACAAGAGATCTGGGGAGCAGGAGCTCTTGGGAGGAGCGGAGAGGACGGTTTCGGTGATGTTTTGAGATGGGGTTGGAGATGTAGCTGGGGGCAGAGTTGTGGATGGCTTTGTATGTTGTTAGTATTTTGAATTTTATTCATTGGGCAATTGGGAGCCAGTGGAAAGACTGACAGAGAGGGGCAGCAGACACTGAGCAGTTAGTTAGGCGAATGAGTCCAGCAGCTGCATTTATGATAGACTGAAGGGGAATAGCCTGTTTAGTGGTCGACCAACAAGCAGGAAATTACAGTAGTCAAGGCGAGAGAATTAGAAGCTTTGCGGTTTCGTTTGTTAAAAGGGGTCAAATTTTAGAAATTTTTTTTTCTGCTCTTCTAAAGATACATTAAAGTGAGAGTTGTTACACTAGGACAAGAAGTGTGATACTGGCAGATGAAAATAAAGGACTGAATAAAGAAAGCTAATGCAGCCATCACTTCTGAATACTGATAAGCGATAATACATTACATTTATGCTCTTGAGTTTCAGTAAGCCTTTAAAGGTTATCTATGGTCAAAAAATAAAAAAAAAAAATTTATTTCTATATTGCATTTCCATAAGTTCTATTCCACTCATAATAACCATCTCCATCTAGAAGTTTGTAAACGTACTTATTGAAGATGCCCATAAGATGTACTTCATCAATGCACTGACACCATTTCACTCATCCATGTGAATATTCACTTCCTCATGTCAGCACTCTCACTGAGCCTGCCTTCTAAACTACAACTCAACATCTGAAAAATTATCATTGCTTGCTGGAAGTGAGATATGTAGTCTTGAGAAATCAAGACTGTATCATATCAAGCAGCAGGAAAAGAGACACAAAGCACACTCAATTTCAGGAAGTTGTATAAAGTAATGGGCAGATAGAAGACAGCACTACATAAAAGGGATTTTTTTCAAGTAAGCTTTGATTGCATTATCACAATCATCTCTAGTGTGTATTCCTATTACAATGCCGATCTTATAACAGGATAGTATATGCTGGGATTTTATATCTCCTTTAATCTTATTATTAGTATTATTATTGTTATACAGGGTTTATATAACGCCAACAGTTTGCGCAGCGCTTTATGTAATAGGGCATATTGCTGCTACCAAGAACCTTATTTTGGCAACCTTAAAACATTACTAAAAAGAATTGTAATTAGTTATATATCTAAATAAAATCTGTGAGTATCAGTATTTGTATTTTTTTAATTTCTGAAAAGAGAACATGGAGTTTAAATCTGTGATAATTATCCAGCATGAACTTAGAAGCCTTTCCGTTATGAGTAGTCGTCAACTGTAAGGTTCGAGATGTTAGTCAAGCATCACTGAATTCATTGTTAGAATTTCTATACATTTGAATGATTTAAGTAGGAAATCCCCACAGTAATGTCTTCTTTAGAAGAGAGCGTAATGTGGAGGAGTATACATTATGGTCAGGCTACAGACTGACCATCCAATTTATTGCTTCTTCTGCTGCCTCATGTACACATCCATGGAGTGACCTCTGCTCACATCACCATTTAGTGCAATTCTTTCCAGGAAATCTTAACACTCGGCTGGTGGGGGCGTTTAAAAGGAAACTTTCTGACTAATATATGGGGGAGCATTGGTGACAACGAGAATATATTGTGACCGATACATGGATATTATTTAACAACATAAATTAAGGCCAATCATGAAGAGATCCTGTTGGCAGAACATTCATTTCAACAGCAATCTTCCCATAACGTTATATGAGCATTTAACATATTTTATGTATGTCATTTACCTGTAAATCAGTAGATCATGGAGCAATTAAAATAGTCCGGATACAAATGGTATCTGGTTTGGCAGCTGGTATGGCAGTAATCAACAGAATAATCACACGGGTCCAGCGCTTTCTTTTCACTTCCAAATATCATTGACCTGTAAAAGTCTCCCTTGTTTAGGCATTCAAAAGCCCTGAGACTGCCGCTGGCCTCCGCCATCTTGGTTGTTATATCAGAAGCCCCAACAGACTTATAGCTGTCACTCAAGTGATAATCTATAGTGTTTCCATTTGGGTTATATGTGGAGGTGAGGTGAGGGATGAAGGAGCTGGTCCACCACAAAGAGTAATTAGACACTCCCAGAAGATGAGAAGATGAGAGGGCTATGATATGCAAGGAGGGAGCAGGCTGTGCTAGGGCAATGACTTCCCTGAAATTCGTTAGCAAGTTCCAAGGCACATTGAATAAAAAAGTGTTTATGTAAAGAAATAATCCTACGAGTAAGCATTTGTACTTTTACCTGCAACTCAGCCATTCCCTACAGGTGACAGAAGTCTCTAATCAAGACAACAGGAGGGTTAGTTGAACTGTTGGTTAGCTTGCATTGCTATAGTGAGTAGTTGGTGTCCTCAATACATAGGAAAAGGAAGCTGTTGGTGGCAGGCTTCATTTCCTGGTACAGGCCCCAATGATACTGTGGCTGTGAAAGACTGAATACACAATATTGCTTGTGGTTATATGTGACAATAAGTGTGGTTAAATATGCAGTACAGAGTAACCCTAACTAAAAAAAAAAAAATACTGGCTTTCCTACAGAGCATAAAGTACATTTTCCTAAAGTGCACTTTAAAGTGTATTTCCACTCGCAGCCAAATTGGGATAACACCTATTTTATATTTGTTACAAGTTCCCATTCACATCGCATAAGCTAAAAATAATTAAAAAATGCTACTTGCAGTTCAAATTGCTTTTACTTGGGTTAGGGTTTTAAGGTTTAAAATTTCTTCTTGCTTCCATTTCTTTGAAATGTTAGGAGGAGCTGTTAAGGGTGAGGGGGTCTGAGGTGGTCTGCCCATTATATGTTAATAGCTGTTAAGGGTGAGGGGTCTGAGGTGGCTTGCCCATTATATGTAAATTAATCTTATCAGATAAACACAATCCTCAAATATCAGTCCTAAGCCTTTCCATTAGGACAGATCACTGTGAAAGGGCTAAGCAAAACCTGGAATCAGTGATCTTGCCTGCTTTAGCAAAACATCTAAAAGTTGAGGCTTTTTTGTTTTTAAAAGCTATTTTTCAGTATGCTGTGTGAACACATAACACATATATAGAGGGTTTTTTTCAAATTTGACTGCAAAAGTGGAAATACACTTTAAGCCTAATAAGCTCATAATAAACAGGTTCCATGTAATCTGATCCTAGGTTCAAAGCTAGTATAATAGGAACAGGTGTCTACCCAACATATCCTTAATGTAACATTTCCTATGATTTCTGCCATAGACAGTGTATACTTACAATGCGCCTTCCCCTCTTGTCAATGTTTATAGCCAGCTCTAAGTAGCTCACTTTGCCCTCAGTGTTACTCACTTCTCTCCACCAACTCCACTGTGTTAAGATGTCCATTCAAAGGCAGAAGTAAATTAAGATTATTTTAAGTCTTCTATGCCGTTAATGTGTTTGCATATATGTATACTTGCCAAGGCTGTATTTCTGCATATGAAACATAGACCATGGCCTAGGCTGACAGGACTTGTAGGGAAGACAGCCACTGACAGATCCCATTTTTGACTGTAGTAAACAACTTAATCCACATACCTAGAACTGAACTGATAACAGAATAGGGTGGCTATTTGTCGGATTTAGGTTCCCTGCCATATAGCAGGGAAATTGTCTCTTCCAGCCTCTCTGTCCCCAACTTTGGCATGCCTTGTGTAGCTACAATGTCTAATTGTATTACTGTCATACTATGGCCAGACATTTAAAGTTAAGAGCAACTCACCCATAAATAACCTCCGTCTAGTATCAATTCCAGGGTGGTCGATCAGTGTGCTCTTCCATTTCTCCAACAAGTAATATGGCCAGCCAGGGAACTGGGATAGAAGAGGACAGCACATGTCATTAGTCTGGGAGGGCAGGAAGCATAAATTCAGACTTGCTGCTGGCACTTCCTTTCACGGCTGCATATTGACTTACACATCAAGAGGCCAAGAATAAAAAATGAGGGTTACATTGTGTACTCCACTCAAAACAATAGGTGGCTTCTGCCCTCATTGATTACTCATAGCTGTCAGATCTTCCCCTCACCCTGAAATGCCAAATCTCCTGCAGACCAGGCAACCAAGAAAGAGGAGAAGGACCGACATGCCTTTGTATGGGCAGTATTACAGAAACAATACAATATATTATTGTCTGCTATGAATTATAGGACATGAGATCAGTAAGTGACAGGTGGGGAGAGCTGTGAAAATACTGTAGGAATTGACACTGTGAACCAGAGTGAACCATACACCTATTGCATGGTGTTTTCCCATAGCAGGCTCCCTAGAGTGTGTTTATATTTTGCCTCCACGAGCTCATCAAATTCCTGAAAGCTCAGTTCTGGTATAACTCATGTAAGCCACCCTTTGCCATTCAGAGTAACTGAAAGGATTTTCACATTAATGGACACCAGGACACAAGCTGGATCTGAACATTTCACCTTTGGATAATGATCCTCAGTCTGAAACGCACTGCTCTGTTTTTCCTGTGTGCGCTGCCAACAGCAATACTTCATTTATCAAGTTTAAAAATGGATTTGCAACCGGCGGCAGCTGAATCCGTTTAGCACACATGGTGCTTGGGTTGTTTAAACTGTCACTGGGGAAACAGATTTGCTGGTTCCCAGAATCCTCTCACTGCTGGAGATGCTACAATTTTCATTACCCCTAAATAGCAGACATAAGGCACGTTCACGGGGGCCTGGAGGAATGCCTCAGAGGGCCTTCTACATGTGCTGCTTGTTTGAGGAGCCATTTTCTAGGCTGAGATGGAGAGGGCCGCTATGTCTTCTCCATGATGAAGTGGAGTACCAGTAACAGATTTATGCAAGCAAAATGAATAAAGGAGAAGACACAACATGGAAAGAGATAACCGAGGTAGAGTCATAAAGAACAGAAAAGGCAGATGGGTCCCAAATGATTTAGCACTGCAATTAGTGATTGTTAGTGACTGTGTAAAGCCAGCGTAGACATCCAGCATTAGAGATTTTAAAGGACCAGCAAACCTAAAATACATGTTAATTTATGATCTGTATCTATTGGTATCCTTCCCAATGGTCATCTGGCAAAACAGGCAATTAGTGGGACTGGTATGGTTAGAAAACCTGTAGACTGAACATCCACACTCAATACCTAAAGTGTCCCCTAAACATTCTTCAGTTGTGCTCACTTACTGCAGTTGAAAGTGACTGCTTCTATATTAAACATTATCGCTTTACAGGTCTCCACAAAGATTATTTTATAGAGAGATTTAGACTGTACTTCCATATTTATCATATTTGAATGGACTTTATTTATTATTTCTTTAATTTCAGATGCTGTAAAGGACATCTGTACCTTTGTACAATTGTCCTTTTAATTATATAATAATTGTCCTTTTAAAAAATTTTCCCCCATTCTCCAAAATGCCAAAAAAAATTCTAACTTTCAGCCCCAAACCCGCACAGCCTCTCTGCTGAAAATAGCTGCTTCATACTGCACTTGCATGCTGTGGCCCAATTTATTCCTATGAGAAAGCCGTATTCATGGTGCCCACCAGTGGCTGCTTTCCCATAGGAATGAATAGGAACTGCCGTGCAGATGCCCAGTATGAAGCGGCCATTTTCCTGAAAAAGGCTTTGAGGCCCTGAGTGGGGCACTCAACTTTTAACCTCAGTTCGCTGGACCAATTTTGCTGGTTTTCGCTTTTTATCATGTTTCGCTATTTTATACTTACAGCTTTGACAGTTTATAAAATACCAAATCATACCTTTTCTAAAAGCATAGGACCCGTAGAATAAAAAGATGTTGCTGCTGAATTTGTACATCCCAAGATAGTTGTGCAAATGTTTATCAAACAATATTTTCTGTAAAAAATACACATTAAAATATACTAAAATCGCTATTTGTGCCTTTTTGTGAAACGCTTAGAATCGAAAGCATGCAAAGCTGTAAATAAGCAACTTGCGCAAAAAATCTGGAAGTTGGCCTCACATCTATGCCCCATGTAAGCGCTGCGGTGGTGTGCATAGCGATAAAATGATCCGGCCATACATTTTATTGCAATGCAGCATGATACAACATTCAGCAATTGATTGGAATGGGCTAGTGTGCTGCCGTTGAAAAAATCTAATTTAAAAAAAGACAAAAACAATCAAGCACTGCCATGCTTTGTAACTATGCACTGCAGCTCACATGTACAATGAACACCAGCATGAGTGCATTATGTGGCCGCAATGCAAAAATTAGTGTTATTATTATGATGATTATTAATATTATTATTATCATCATCATCGTTATTATTATCATTATTATTATTTTACCAGTGGGGGCTTTTGGGAAATATCAGGGGTTTGAACAAACCTTTAATATTTCACTTTTGAGACAAGAGAAAAAATTGAGTCTGTAATCTCCTTCTCCTCTCAGCGCTCAACACTTCTGGGTTTAGTCACAAACTGAAGAGACAGTAAACATTGTATTCATGTTTACTATCTCTTCAGTGATGAATGAACACCAAAGTACTCTGGTGTTCATTCAGGAAAGTGACGGATCGGTAAATATGAGACATGTTCACCAGTCCCATGATCTGCTTTGTGTCCCCTCTGCCGAACTCTTTTTTAAAGAACTATGAGGTGAGTGATTTTCACTCAACCTCATAGTTCGAGCCGACGCGTGACGATGGAACTGTCACAGGTCAGCTCAATAGATCGGGAAGTGAGCGAACGCATACCGTCGCTCGCTCACTTCTCGATCATGTCCCTGCAGAGAGCCATGACTATCACTCACGGCTCCCTACAGGGATTCCCCCCCCCCGCTCCGATCCTCCAGCGCTGACTGGCGGAATGGACGGGGGAGGGGGCGGTTTACAGCTGGCTCTGCCTCTTGATAGCTAGATGCTAGTTTTGGGGACAGCGGGTTTTGCAAGGGACATGGAGGGAAGCTGATTGCTGGTGCACAATAGGGAAGATAGTAAATGGAGTATACATGATTCTGTTTTTTTCATTGAACCCGAATAGTACAGATTTCTCCATCAATGCTTATGGGAGGTGACAGATAATTCCCTGCTGTTTGCATTGTATTTTGACAGCGGCTGCCAGTCGTTAGGCTGAGAATTTTCGAACCGGCTCCTTTGAACAGTTGATCGAGGGATGCCGGGCCGAAGGGTGCCAACAGCAATACTTGGTACATATTTCGGCCAAAATTCGAACTGCGTGTACCTTACTTATATGCAGGGCATTCTGGGCAAGAACCCGACAGACAAGACACAGAATAAATGGCATCAATCAGCACCTGACAACAGTTATTCATTGGCCAGAAGAATCTAGGGTACCCTTCTGCTGAAGCAACCATGAGCTTATAGCAGAAAGTAATGCTGTTAACGTAAGGCTTACTGAGTTGGCCAACTGCAAGCGGTTCTGTTCCAGCATAAGCCTTAAATCGGTGGCAGTGACAGGGTCAAAGTGGACCAGTGCTTTTTAACCATGCAAGACAAGTCCCGCCCTCCAGCAGCGCATAGTCTTTTTTTTCAGTTGCAAGCCTGTCAACAGTACGGGAAACGAGGATATATCCCAAAGTATCATCCTAACCGTCCCCTCCGCTCTTCAAAAGACCTTCTGCTTTCCAGCTCCCTCGTCAACTCCTCTCATGCTCGCCTCCAGGACTTCACTAGAGTCTCTCCCATCCTCTGGAACTCTTTACCCCAACCTGTCCGTCTGTCTCCCACTCTGACTGCCTTTAGGCAATCCCTTAAGACTCATCTCTTCAGGGATGCCTATCCCACCTCACCCTAACCACTGAACAATCACTTTCTCAAACAATCATCCCCGCGCAGCTAACTCCTCATGTATCACTTCCCCCTCCCTTTTAGATTGTAAGCCCTCACGGGCAGGGCCCTCCTTACCATCTTGTCTTGAATTGTATTGTCTTCCTTATATTGTAAAGCGCTGCGCAAACTGTTGGCGCTATATAAATCCTGTATAATAATAATAATAATCTCTGTAACGGAGCCCCACATAGCAGTAAATACCTGATTGCGAGTCTAACCCTTGCCTACTCAAAACTAAGAAGAAAAAGGTTTTGTAGGACACACACTTAAGTACATTTGCCTACAGTTCTCCTCTCACTGAAGTACTTGTTTAACAAGTGTATAAGTTAAAGCCAGAAGAGAGTGTAAGGCCGGTTTTTCCTGCACCTCACAATTTCTACAGTGGATTAATCGGCTTTGAGAGCCTGCTGTCAGGCACAGTTGGTAGTGATACGTTGGCTTCAGAATAATTGGGTTTCTACAGCTGTGTTACTGCAGTGATGCAATCATTGGGTAGACTGGTAGGACTCATAACAACACAGTTTCATCTATCTATTAATATTTTAGCATGCTTTTAAGAAAAATTGGCCTTTTTCTTGCTCTGGTCTCCGCACAGTCATTTATTATAGTTAATGACAGACATTACACTTAGTATCTCCATGCACAAAGTGTATTTCCTTTATTCCTCTCCATTCTTTAACATCTATTATTAACACAAAAACTAATTTCATGTAAGTTAATTGTTAATCTGCGTGTTTCCAGTCTGTGTAACTCGTCGTGTTTTCATTTGCACTCTTCAGGCTGAGTCAGTTTACTGTGTACATAAACTATGGGATTAAGAGTATTAATGGGTTATATCTTCTTCCTATTGATAGTGGGAGTCATTCTTGCAAACATTTCCACAAGAAATACATTAATAGCTAATACTCTGGAGCCATCTTGTCTAGAGAAAGAGGGGCCTTTTATTTTAAAGTGAACCTGTCCGTTGGCAGCCATTTTGTGAGGCAGATCATGTTTGTTTAAGTTAATTCTTCAGATTCGGTTCATTAGTCATAACAGATGTAAGAAGTGCCGTATCTTTGTTGATTAAAGTGATGAGTCAAAGCCTTTAAATTGAAAAAAAGGCAATTTTTGCTTTGAGTGGCATACATTTTTATAAATTGTCCCTGATGCCATGGTGAAGTCTCCGGTTCTAGCTGTTCTAGTGATGTCACGGATTTTAATGAAGTGACAGACTGTGACAGATTCATGGTCATAAAATGATGAGTTTCTTATTTTGGTCAGCAAAAATAGTTTAAAAGAAAAGTCAATTTTTCATTTTTACTGGAACAGGTGGCAATATTAATTGACATGTTATATTAAAAAATGTGGAGTAAAGGCAAGTATCATTGAGCCTGAAAAAATTGGCTTAAATTATATATCCAACCAAAATACTAAGGAAAGAAATGGAGTAATGGAATGAGTTAAAGTGTGTGTGTGTAAATGTAGGGTGAGACTTTGTCTGTCATGGGGTGCCTGTTACAAAAATAGGGGAAAACTTGTCTGTTATGGAGTGCTGGCTGTAAATGTAGGGGGGGACTTGACTGTCATGGGGTTCTGGTTACAAAAGTAGGGGAAGACTTTGCTGTCATAGGGTGCTGGCTGTAAATGTAGGGGGAGACCTGTCTGTCATTGGGTGTTAGCTGTAAAATGTAGGGGGTGACTTGGCTGTCATAGGGTTCTGGCTATAAAATAATGCAGCTGGTCGTCATGAGGTGCTGGCTGTAAAACAAGGGGGGTATGGTTGTACTTGGGTGCTGGCTGTAAATTGAGGGGAATGGCTGTCATAAGTTGCTGGCTGTAAAAGAATAGGGTATGGCTGTCATGGGGTGCTTGCTATAAATGTAGGGGGAGACGTGGCTGTCATTGGGTGTTGGCTGTAAAATGTAGGGGGAGACTGGGCTGTCATAGGCTGCTGGCTGTAAATGTAGGGGGAGACGTGGCTGTCATTGGGTGTTAGATGTAAAATGTAGGGTGAGATTTGGCTGCCATAGGGTGCTGGCTGTAAAATAAGGGGGCTGGTTGTCATGGGGTGCTGGCTGTAAAAGAAGCGGGGTATGGTTGTACTTGGGTGCTGGCTGTGAATTGAGGGGAATGGCTGTCATAAGTTGCTGGCTGTAAAATAAGGGGGCTGGTTGTCATGGGGTGCTGGCTGTAAAAGAAGCGGGGTATGGTTGTACTTGGGTGCTGGCTGTGAATTGAGGGGAATGGCTGTCATAAGTTGCTGGCTGTAAAATAAGGGCACTGGTTGTAATGGGGTGCTGGCTGTGAATTGAGGGGAATAACTATCATAGGATGCTGCATGTAAAACAGGGGGGTATGGTTGTCATGGGGTTCTGGCTGTGAATTGAGGGGAAAGGTGTCATGGTGTGCTGGCTGTAAAAGAATGGAGGTATGATTGTCATGGAGTACTGGCTGTGAATTGAGGGGAATGGCTGTCATAGGGTGCTGGCTGTAAAAGAATGGAGGTATGATTGTCATGGAGTACTGGCTGTGAATTGAGGGGAATGGCTGTCATAGGGTGCTGGCTGTGTATGAATGGGCATGCTTGCAAAGGTGTCCTGGTTGTGAGTGAAGGGGCTATGTATTTTGGTGTACTGGCTGTCATGGGGGGCTAGATGTGGATGGAGGGGCATAGTTTTCATGGGTTGCTGGATGTAAACAAAATGGGGGACATGGATGTCCCATTAAATAAAGGAGCATAAATGTCATAGGGTGCTAACTTTGAATGAAGGGACATTGCTGTCATGGGGGGCTGGCTGTCAATGGAGGGGCATAGCTGTCACAAGGTGTTAACTGTAAAAAAATAGGTGGGCAGGGATGTCAGAAGGGGTTGACTGTAAAATGAAGGAGAGAAGCTGTTGAGGAGTACTGGCTATTAATACAGAGATGCATAGCTGTCATGGAGTCCTGGCTGTTAATAATCAGGTGCATGGCTGTGATGGGGTGCTGCCTGTAAAACATGGGGTTTGCGGCTTTCACATGAAGCTTACTTTAAATAGGAGCACATGGTTTCCATGGGATGCTGGCTGTGATAGAAAGGATATGGCTGTAATGAGGTGCTGGTGACACATGGAGGGACATAGGTGTCATGGGGTGCATAAGGCAAAAAATAACTTGCATGGTATTTAAAGGTTTACTACTCTATCTAAAACTAAAATAAAACGTTTTGGCTTAATATTCACTTAAAATTATTTTTTTTTAACAATTATTTATTTTCATTCAGGTAAATATAAAATATTGCTCATAAATAGTTTATATTTACTACAGACAGCCAGCAGGTGGTACACTAACAAAGTGTTTTAAACCCTACTGATCATTTTACTGCTGTGCTGTGATTACTTTGATCTCCGACTGTTCAGGCCTAATTATAGCATTCACACAGTTGAAAACATCATAAGAGTGGCAAATCATTTAACTGTCTATCACTCATAAAAAATAACCTATATTGTAGATTGTCAATTAGAGAGAGGTAGTCAAAAGCTCTTAGTACTGTGGGGGTTTCTCAACACAAAGCCCGGTATGCTGTGCAAACAAAATGTAGTGGGGATACCTATTGAATTAGTTAAGTAATTATCTAATTAATTAACTGCTTATTTGTAAAGTATAGATTTTATACGGGGGAAAAAAAGGATAAAACATATTAACATTATAAGCTATAATAAAGACTGACGTTAAAAATAAAATAAAATTGAGCCAAATTATCGTACTTTCCCTTTAAAGAGCCAGCAAAGTTTTTTTTTTAAACTGCTGTAAACAATCCGAAGCAGACAAGATGTTATAAATGAAACAGAATTACATTTCAGTACACAAAGAAATACTAATACGCGGCCTAATTGCTGTTGGCCGCACAGATCATGAGTATTTTGGCTCTAATGATTACAAATTCCTTTCTTACTGCGGACGGAGATTCATGCTCAGTCACAGCTGTAGTACAGCCAGTGGGTGTCACTAATGAAACCGATGGAAAGGACTGGCAAGAATATCTTCACATACTCACACTGGGATCATCACCCACGCAGGAGCGCAACGGTTTTAACTCATTCATGACCATGAGTATTTTATGCCTTTTTGTTAGGAATGATTCCTGTCACTTGCAGGTTTATTTTAATTTTTTTCCTGGAGTTCACTACTAGGTTTAGGGTAAGCAACCCCAAGGAGGATCATTTTATGACAAGATAATGATTAGACAAAACTGCTTTCCCAGATGACAGCATGCATGAGAGAGAGTTATATCTGGCAACCCAGTTACAGCAATTAGAAACTAACAGGGCACAACATATTTAATATGCCTACATCAGTGCATGTTCCATGACCCATGCAAATGCCCTTGTGGGCATGGCTGCATGTGAACAAGGCTACACGTAAGCAAGTGTCGTAATGAACATTGGACTGGTTCATGTATTGCCATGACCAATCCTGTTGGGAGAGAGCACAAAAGAGCGGGAAAACAGCAGAAGAAGAAGGAATGGGGTGGGTGGGAGAAAAGGAGAACAAAATGGTTGCTGCTTTTCCATGTAGGGGGGTCACGAAAGGCTCGTTTATTCCCCCCAGGCAATCACAAGACATTACAATCACAATACAATTCAAGACAAGATGGTAAGGAGGGCCCTGCCCGTGAGGCCTTACAAGCATAAAGGGAGGGGCAAGTGATACATTAGGAGGTAGCTGTGTGGGGATGAGTTGTTTGCATTAGGAAGGTAATTTGAATAAAGTGGTTGCATTGACGCAATGCGTGCTGATACGTGGCATAACATGCATGCACTAACACACCATAATTGTGTGAATGGGCCTTAATAATATATGTACATGGGGCAACCACATTTGCTCATTAAATACTCAGGCTCTGCTTCCTGCTTTGCAGTACTACATACTGGTTGCGGTTTACTACTTCTTTTCACACTTGCGGTCTGTTTATAGCGGAGAGTGGATACCGTTAGTCACTCTCCACTAGACACCACAATGTTATTCCCCACCCTGGCCTGCATTAAAGTGCCTCACAGAGTTTTCTCTGCTTAAAGCAGAACCCCAATTTAATGGTCTCCCAAAACAGTTACTTTCAAGGCATATGACAGTCAACGCTCACTGTAGGGAGATGTTCGGGAAGTGAGCGGATCGGCTGCATGTTTCTGCTCACTTCGCGATCAATAGAGCCGACCTGTGACAGGTTCTTTGTCACAGGTTGGCTCTAACTATGAGGATGAGTGGAAATCCCTCACCTCATAGTTCTCCTTTGAAGGATAACTATGAGGTGAGTGCTTTTCATTCATCCTCATAGTTCTAGCTGACCTGTGACAATGAAACTGTCACAGCTCAGTAGATCGGGAAGTGAGCGAACACTCACTCACTTCTCGATCTTGTCACGGCACAGAGCCGTGACAGGGGAGGGACTGGATTCCCCCTTCCCCGCTCGGATCCTCCAGCGCTGACTGGCGGAACGGACGGGGGAGGGGGCGGGTACAGCTGGCTCTGCCTCTAGATAGGCAGAGCCAGCTGTCACTCACGCAGCTGGGCGGATCCAGACATAATAGTCGGGATCCGTTTCAGCTGCGGCGTCTCAGTATACCGCAAGCTGTAGCTCGCGGTATACTGAGCTTTGGGTGATGGGAGGACGCTAGTTAGGAGAACTATGGGGAAAAGCCCTAACCCCATAGTTCTCCTTTTAAGCTTTAAAACTGAAAGATAGAAGCTGATTGGTCGCCATGCACAACTGCTCCAGATTCCGTCTGCTCCAGTTTTGATACATTTCCCTTATTGTCCAGGAAGGGGTCCCTCTTTCTCATCTCATGAGGTGTAGAGGTATGCATGTTTCCTTCACCATACAAGTATATTCTTTGAAATGTGGAAGGTAGCTAAAGAATGAGAGGAATCCAACAACAGCACAAAATTATAAATAAAAGAAAATCCTTGAAACCCGTGTTCCTGGTGGGGACTGTATCCAAGACCCCTGTTCTATAAAACCAGCCACTTACCTACCCGCAGCATGCAGAGATCAGTCTTTCATCATTTTCAAGTCCACAAGATGATTGAAAGTCATCGGTTTAGCTGATCCTATCTATAGCTTCCACTAGGTTGTAATTATCAAACTGCCCTCATAAACCACTCTTGTCTGTCCAAATATTATTACACTTATCACAGAATCCCAATTCTCTGCCAGTTTCAGAATGCTTTATAATTGGCCTGATTGCCGTTCCTGCGCCTCCTCATTATTCTTCTCAACAAGGCCCAGTTTCTGTTAAATCCACATTTTAAAGAGCCTTTCTGCTAATTAATAGGCTCACGCTCTTTTCTACAAACAGAAATGAACAGCTCTTATGCAATTCTCAGTAAAGCACGGGGAGTCTCTTTAAACCCTTTGTGTAGTAACAAACTGATTCCATTGAAGTAAAAAAAAAAAGAGAGAGAGAGAGAAAGAGAACGAATACCCTGTGAGCATGTCTTCGGCAAATCGCTGAATTACAACTCGCACTTAAACGCTGAACTTAATTAATGCCCCTAATAGTTACCTGAATGTTCTTTTCTTTATTGCAGGAAAATATTGCAAATGTTCCTTTTTAACCCAAGTTAATCACAAAATCTGACTACTTAATTAGAAATATTTAAAGCCCCGTTCCCTGTGCTGTTGTAAAACTTATAATATCTTTTTCTCACACTGGAATCCCGATAAGGCTATTCTTAAGTGGAATTTGTCTGAAAGATACATTGATTGTAAAAATATATTTTGCGTGTCACTCTATGGGTTGATAGGATGCTTGGGAATCCTTTTATAGTCCTTTAAAGGTGCAGACTCGTCAAAATATTGAAAATTAACCTAAAACAAGTGACAAAGGCTATCTGCTTAAAGGGTTATTAAATCCTCCGGGTTTTTTTTTTTTGCATATATCTACTGCTAGCAAGCAGTAGATATATGCAAACACATTAAAAAAAAGCAGTTTAAACTTACCTGTGTCTTCGCTGAACATTCTCGAGGACAAGGTAAGTATATGGACGGCGTGCACCCACATGCAGACACCGTGGGACAGGAAGTGCCAGCAAGGACAGAGGAGTCACCGCAGGATCGGAGACCCGCAGCAGCACTGGAGGGACAGATGAAAATGATAGGAAAGAAGAAGATCGGATTAAGAAACATCATTTGAGGTAAGTGTTTTAATTAACGGGGGGGGGGGGGGATATTTTTGACTTTAATGTCACTTTAAAGGCTTAAATTTACATTATGGACCATCTTCGGAATCTGGTCAGCCCCAGTAGCGTCACGAGGTGCTGCGGGGCCTGCACCGTGGTGACACCAAAATGACTGACAGTCATTTTGGTGTCGCCCCCTCTGAAAAGTTAGGCACTCGGTCATGGATCATGAGTCCAAGGAGACGACTCGGCGGCATACCTTACCTCGCCGGGAGAACGTCCCTTCCTCTTTTTGCCACCATCCATCACCAAGATGGCCGTCGGCAGGTATCACCAAGATGGCCGCGTATGCATGCAAGAGAATAATAAGCAACGTGTACATAACCATGAACTTCTCCCACATGATGACCTTGCGCGCATGCACAATGACGTCACGCCGGGGTGTCAACTGGTACCCGCTCCAGGTGACACCCTGCCTCGGGACACCCCTGGTCAGCCCACTAGTAAATTCTTAACACTGCCCACTTACCTGGAAACAAGAGAAATAGGTTATATAACACAAAATCATACAAGAAGCTGCAGACCTGCCCAGAAGAAGTAAGAGAAGCCTGCTGAATGTGGTTACAGATTATGTAGACTGAAATAGAAGGTAGGTTAAAGTGATAATAAAGTTAAAAGGTGTTTAGTTATTTCAAATGCTGATGAAATCACTTACAATGGATGATGCACCTTGATGTTTAAAAGTTTTACTTTTCTGACGAATCAGCTGGACCCTCGAGCACTGGTCCTGATGTCCTGTTTTAGGGTGGCTCTTTTCCCATGCAGATTCCTATGGAGCCACCCTTGTATGTGCTAGTAAGCTGTGTGTCTCCACAAACACACAGGCACAGGAAGGCAAGGCACTTCCTCTACCCTGCTCCTTTCTCCCTTCTTCAAGCAGGTCTTGGAGACTTTGCTCTCTATTGTGATCTTGTACTCCACAGGAAGTTCAGGGAAGCTGAGCTGAGAGAGTTGAATTGAGAGTCCTCAATCTTTTTTTCTGAAGCCTCTTTTCTAAATGAATGGAAAGTACAGAGGCTTCCCATTCATTCCGAAAATATTTACTATCAGTTTCTGAATGGGGAGAAGCCTCTGTACTGAGTGCTGCTACCCATTCATAAACTGATGAATGAACAGGAAGTGATGTAAAGCACTTACTGTTCATTCATGACTGGGGACACATAGTACTATGTGTCCCCAGTTATTTACAAACACTGGAGTGATCAGCTTATCACTCCAGTGTTTGTTCTGCACACAGAGGATCGGTAAATATCACAGATATTTACTGATCCTTAGCTAACAATCCTGAGCTGCTCGGCCACGCACAGAGGGGCGGCACAGCCTGCAGCTTCTTCTCAGATCCCCACTGCTTTCCCCGCCTGTATGGGCAGAGGCAGCGGGGATCCAACAAGGAGAAGTGAAGCACTGAAGCCAGTGGGGGTGCTGCCACTCCAGGATGGTCGAGCGGTGAGGATAGAGAGCCACCGATTGTCAGAGAGCCCCAGCTCTCTCTCTCCTCACCGCTCGGTCATCCTAATGTGACGGCTCCCTCCCCCCCAGTCGGCTTTAGTGCCTCACTTCTCCTGGGATCCCTCTGTCCATACATGCGGGAGAGAGCTTCAGTATACCGCGAGCTGTAGCTCGCGGTATACTGAGCTTAGGGTAAAGGGTAGGACGCTAGTTTGTGTCCTCCCATTACCCTAAGGAGAACTATGGGGAAAAACACTGACCCCATAGTTCTCCTTTAACTTTCTAATCTGCCAAAGAATTTGTAATTCTCTCCAGCCACTTTTGGGATTCACATGCCTTTGCCAAACTGCACAGCCAGAAGGATGACACCACTTTTAATCCTGGAGTTAAGGAATATAGTTTAAACACCCTTCACCACCACCACCCACAGCCTGCTGTTTGGACAGTAAAAAAGCAGCAATACACTGATAGGTCATCATCTGGACTCTGCACTCACCTCCCTGCAGCACGTGTGCAACACAGCATGAATAGCTCCTAGTATTGTCTCTCCCTTTCCCAGCCTGAGTGCTGCCGTGATGGGGATTCCAAGATAACTTTAGGCTATATGTAAAAATAGTAAAATAAAATATTACTTTATTAGCCCCATTTCTCGAGCAGCTGGAAAAGGTATTGCCAAGACAGTGATTCAAAGGCTTTTTGTAAATCTATAGACAACAGAAGACCAGCTTGTGATTGCCCTCCATCCCACCCTGACTGCAACAAGGTGATAATATCAATGGCCCTTCTAATTTGATCCGGGCCTTGCCTACCCCTAATGAAGCCCACTTGATCCTTATGAATATAGGATGGTAGGAAGGAGCTCAATCGATTAGCAAGAATTTTAGTTAGGAGTTTTAAATCATTGTTTATCAAGGAGATCGGTCTATAGTTGGAGATTTCCCCCAAGTCCTTGTTGGGTTTAGGGAGAACTGTAAGATAGGCCCTATTTAAATCTGTGTGTAAAGGACTCCCCCGTCTCACTTCATTAAAGAATCTCTCCAAGTGAGGCACCAAGACATCCGAGAACTTCTTATAATATAAGGCAGGCAGTCCATCCGGGCCCGGAGCCGATGACAATTTTGCCTGCTTGATAGCTTGTTTAATTTCCAGTGCCGAGATGGGTGCTTCCATAATCATGGGATGATCCAATGACAGGGGTGGAAGGTGAACATCACTAAGAAATGATCTCAATGAATCAGATGAGACTGGAGTGTTATCCTGATAAAGTTTAGTGAAAAACAAGTGAAATTCCTGCAGAACAGTTGCTGGATGTAATGAGTATGCGCCAGATGTACATCGAATTTGAGGGAACGTGTAAACTCTAGGTTTAGGGGATAGTTTAGTGGCTAAGAGGGTACCAATTTTGTCTTTATGCACATAATATTTGTTATCTGACCATCGAAGACTTTTTTCTGCTTTAGTAGTTAGTAACAAGTTCAATTCTAATCTAGTTTTATCCAGGGGTTTCAAAAGATCTAATGACGGATTCTGCTTATGAGCCCGAGATAAACGTTGAAGTTCCGTGTCCAGTTCATTTATGCGTCTGGTTGCCCTCTTCTTTATTCTGGTAGCAAATTCCATTAGTCGGCCCCGAATTGTCGCCTTATGGGCCGCCCATACAATAGTAGGGGAAATATTACTTTAAAGGATGTATTTGTTTAGTCTTCCTAAAGTTAATCTTTAGAATCCATTTCCAGCAGCCCTCTCCCTCACCACTCACCAACTTCTAAAGTAATTTTCTACTCCCCTAAATCCACCATAATGTGACCCTCTATGGCACCCCTTCCAGTCAACCAACCGATCTTGTTGCCATCTCCCATGGGACATTATCGTGCTTCCACTAGAGTCTTCAGAATTGTGTGATGACCCATCCATGGCGAACTTTCCAGGAGTAAAGACTGGTAAAATACTTCTGCAGTCCAGACCCACAGTCATCCGCTCTTGTTGCGGCTTCTCATGGTGACATTATCACACTTCCACTGGAGTCTTCAGGGCTAGTAAGATCCATGGGCTTAGTGTGAACCAGTAGATTAAAAAATACTTAACTGCATTCACAGTCACAAGATGTGCTGGGTCATGGGTCTTCTCTCTTCTGGACTGCAGATTGGGGGGTCTTTTTGTTGATTGTCCATGGTGACATGGATCATTTCTATTGGCTTTCCATTGGCAGGGACACTTACATAGTCCTGAATAGTGATATCTGTGGTCTTGATGCAAACCAAGTTCACTGGTGTTCACCCAAGCCCGCGCAAAACCTCCCTATACATCACAAAGGGGAGGAGTATACTGATTTGGCTAGAAGGTGGGCTTTCAGTCACAGTTTTTCACAGGCTTGGGCAGACTGGGTTTGCTCCACGCCCACAGATATTACTGTTCAGGGCTATGTGAGGACCCCACCAATGGACAACCAATTGAAAGTGTCCATGTCACTCAAAGAAGGGCCTCCCACTCTGCAGTCCAGAAGAGAGAAGTCCTGGGACCCAGCACATCATGTGACTGTAAATTAAGTATTATGGCTATTTTGTTTTTATTCTATCGGGGGCTTAGCTGGGGGGTGTTTTAGCGGGTGTGGATCCCTGGGCCGAGATCAGCCTAAAGAACTTCATAACAAATATAGTATAACAACAATAATAACAGATAAACCCTTCCAGGAATAGGGGTGCCAGGAGCAACAATTTCACAACTGACAGTACACACATCTGTACAGCATGAACTTTAAAAATACAAAGCAGCAAGTATTTTGTACCGTAACAGGGTTTATCAGAAATTCAACAGGGATCTCACTTTATAGACTTCTTGAAGTAAAATGGCTATTTTCACAGTTCTCAGATTAATAGTAGTCTCATTCCCGCAGAAACAATTGTTCCTATTATGAACAAGAGGGGTCGTAAGCAATTTGTAAGGGAAGCCAGCGAGAGCAAAAAAATAAATGGTGTAGACCTGTGATGGGGAGGCTTTTAATAATTTACCGTTTCCTACCAGGGACTGATAATGTAAAAGTGAGGTGTCGAAGTCTGATTAGCAAGAAGGAACACAACAGCTTAACCTCTAACACTTAGCACTCTCATCTAGTTCAAATTACTGATCCTTATCTTGGAGAGCTGCTGCAAGCAAAGGCTGGGGAAACATTACACCTTCACGGGGACCTGTCAATCTTTGTCTGCGCCTTCACACAAAAGAGACTCATTTATCAAACTCTCCACTATGTAAAACTGAAGGAGAAAACAGCATGCCGTTTACAACAGGAACACGCCTAGCCTCACTTTAAATAGGAAAATATCTGTTAACACATTTACTGCCAAGTTAAAGAAACCATGTCACCAGACCAATCATTTCAACAAACACAAATCATTCTATAAAAATTATATGTGTGTTTAATATATTTTATACATGTTATTTACATGAAAAAGCTTCCCTTGTGTAGACTTCCAAAAAACCCAAGCCTGCTGCTGGGCTTCGCCATCTTGGATGTGATGGCAGCAGCCCCAGCTGACTATAGTGTTCTTCTACTGGTATCTACTAGTGATGAGGCTGGGCTTGGCGCAAACTCAAAGTTCACCCAAGTCAGTTTAAAATTTTGACTGCCACCCCCTCCACTCGGTGTTCACCTCCCCTTTGTGACAGAGCTGTGCCTCACTGCAACTGATTGGGTTAGGAGTAGGGGGTGGCAGTCAGAGTTTTGAGTGTGCTTGGACAAACCCATGATGAACTGAGTTCGCACTTAGCCCAGCCTCATCAATAGTCTCTACATAAAATGTTATGTAAGGAGGTGAGAGCAGGGAGAGAGGAGCAAGGACATATCAGAGAGTAAATAGACTTTCCCAGGAGAGAGGAGGGCTATGATATGCAAGGAGGGAAGGGACTGTGCTAGGGATTTACCTTATCTGGTTGAATTTTTAACAAGTAAGCTTTTAACATAAATTATTCTTCTGTGCTTCTGCCTGCAATGTGTTTAAGTTGGTGATGCATTCTCTTTAAAGAGGCCTACCCCCAGAAAATATTTAAAGCAGAAATATGGTCTGATTAATATCCATAGAGATTGTTAATACACATGGTTAAGACCAGCTTCAAAACATGTTGGAGAGAAAAAAGACTACAATCTATGAGAAAGATCCTTATGGTGTAGCAAGGTTATTAGCATATGGGGTTCAACAGTAACGCCCCATTCACACTGAGCGATTTATGGAGCGATTTTTGCAGCCATATCGCTCATATTTCCACGCGATATCGCTCTATGTAGCTTCTCCAATCCATTTCAATGGAGCTGTTCACATCTCGTCGCTCAATATCGCTCAATATCGCCTGTAGCTCGTCGCTGGTAGCTTGTCGCTCCTACATGACCCTTTTTTCGAGCGATTTTGAGCGATATTGCTCCTGATTGCATACAGCCCAATAGGAAAAAGTTGCACGATGTCGTGCGACACGTCGCTCAATATCACGTCGCTCAATATCGCTCAATATCGCTCGTCGCGCAATATCGCTCAAAGTCGCGCGATTTCCATGTCGCTCAGTGTGAATGGGGCCTAAGAATGGAAGAAGGTTTAAGAAAAAGATTTCTATTACTCACATCTGTGAGGTTGCAGAATGCCTGTGATAGGGTCACACAACTTGGACATAGATGCATGCAGAGAATATTTCTGTCTCCGCATAGTGAGGTCGTATTCGATGCTTGGTGGGGTAATCCCCACCAAGCTGTGAGGGCTGTGACAACCCTGTTGTGGATGCAAATAAATATGCTTTGGCTCCAAAAATTAGGGAAATTGAGGTGTGCAGAGGCACCTCCAGCGACCTGGTGGATGTACACTGGGGCATCCATATTTGCGCATTACATATGCAGATCCTGCTGATCCTCTAATCTCAGGCAAGTCTACCACTTCAGGTCTTTTTGATTGAAAACAAAAGACTTAGCAGTCTCTAATGACTAGATGACTAATGACTAGTCTCTAATGATATAGACTAAGGTTTTTTATTTTATTTTACAGTATTCATAGAAGAAAATTACTTTTTTTTAAAACTTAAAATAGTAATGTTTTTTCATAATGCTGACATGTGTCCTATTGATTCATGTTTTAATAAAAGGTTAACTGAAACACTCTTTAGTTGACTTACACTGTATGGCCAAAAGCTTGTGGATATTTGACCTACACCCCTACACTATATGATCAAATGAATGGCTTCAGGTGTTTCCAGTGAAAGGTGCTGGTAATGTTACAGCATACAAAGACATTTCAGAAAATTGGTCATTTCATCCCCTGTTTGGGGAAGACCCTTTTCTATTCCAGCATAACTTTGCTCCTGTGTACAAAGCCAGTTCCATAAGGACATGGTTAGGTAAATTTAGTGTTGAGGACCTTAAGTGGCCTTTAGATCTCACTGTTACAAAGACATTTCAGAAAATTGGTCATTTCATCCCCTGTTTGGGGAAGACCCTTTTCTATTCCAGCATAACTTTGCTCCTGTGTACAAAGCCAGTTCCATAAGGACATGGTTAGGTAAATTTAGTGTTGAGGACCTTAAGTGGCCTTTAGATCTCACTGAGCTTAAAGTGACATTAAAGTAAAAAAAAAAATGTTTCCCTCCCCCCGATGTTAATGTTAGCACTTACCTTAAATGAGGTTTCTTAATCCGATCTTCCTCTTCTTTCCTGATGTTTTCATCTGTCCCTCCAGCGGTGCAGGGGCTCTCCGATCCAGCGCTGACTCCTGTCTGCTTGCAGGCACTTCCGATCCAGCGGTGTCTGCATGCGGGTGCACGCGTCCATAGACTTACCTTGCGTTTCTGCTCGTCTCCCGGCCGGGAATCCGAACTGCGCATGTGCCCGCCCCAAGATGCTTTGCAGCCGCCCGAGCAGTTTCGGTTTCTCGGGCGGGAGCGCCCAACGAAAACAGGGTAAGTTTAATCCTCTGTTAAAGCGTTTTTTAAAAACTTTTTGCATATATCTACTGCTTGCTAGCAGTAGATATAGGCAAATAAACGGAGGGTTTAGAAACCCTTTAAACCTATTGAGAACAGTTGGAATGCCTATTGGCATCCTCTGCCAACTTTATTACCTGATGCCAGGTAATTTTGGGGGTGCAAAACCATATTAATGGCCATGGTTTTGGAATGGGATGTTCAACAACCTGATATAGGTGTGATAGTCATGTGTCCACACACTTCTGGCCATGTAATGTATGAAGTAATTTTTTTAAATTATAATATTATAATGATTTTTTTTTATTTAACTTGAGTTATTTCCTGAAATCACCTTGGGGCTGATTTATAAGCATTGCACCCAACATATAGCTGTTGGGCACAACGCTCAACAGCTATATGTTTGGCACCCCCTAAGCTGTATGTCTAGCGCCCCCTCAGTGCAATCTAGGGGGCGCTAGAAAGTCAAATGCAGCATGCTTTTGGAAAAGAAAATACATTTGTGATGTTTTTAGCATGTTTTTTGAGTTGTGTTTAAGATACTTTTGTTT
>NW_017306479.1:934888-939813 GCF_000935625.1 Nanorana parkeri | reverse complement strand
CATTACATATGCAGATCCTGCTGATCCTCTAATCTCAGGCAAGTCTACCACTTCAGGTCTTTTTGATTGAAAACAAAAGACTTAGCAGTCTCTAATGACTAGATGACTAATGACTAGTCTCTAATGATATAGACTAAGGTTTTTTATTTTATTTTACAGTATTCATAGAAGAAAATTACTTTTTTTTAAAACTTAAAATAGTAATGTTTTTTCATAATGCTGACATGTGTCCTATTGATTCATGTTTTAATAAAAGGTTAACTGAAACACTCTTTAGTTGACTTACACTGTATGGCCAAAAGCTTGTGGATATTTGACCTACACCCCTACACTATATGATCAAATGAATGGCTTCAGGTGTTTCCAGTGAAAGGTGCTGGTAATGTTACAGCATACAAAGACATTTCAGAAAATTGGTCATTTCATCCCCTGTTTGGGGAAGACCCTTTTCTATTCCAGCATAACTTTGCTCCTGTGTACAAAGCCAGTTCCATAAGGACATGGTTAGGTAAATTTAGTGTTGAGGACCTTAAGTGGCCTTTAGATCTCACTGAGCTTAAAGTGACATTAAAGTAAAAAAAAAAATGTTTCCCTCCCCCCGATGTTAATGTTAGCACTTACCTTAAATGAGGTTTCTTAATCCGATCTTCCTCTTCTTTCCTGATGTTTTCATCTGTCCCTCCAGCGGTGCAGGGGCTCTCCGATCCAGCGCTGACTCCTGTCTGCTTGCAGGCACTTCCGATCCAGCGGTGTCTGCATGCGGGTGCACGCGTCCATAGACTTACCTTGCGTTTCTGCTCGTCTCCCGGCCGGGAATCCGAACTGCGCATGTGCCCGCCCCAAGATGCTTTGCAGCCGCCCGAGCAGTTTCGGTTTCTCGGGCGGGAGCGCCCAACGAAAACAGGGTAAGTTTAATCCTCTGTTAAAGCGTTTTTTAAAAACTTTTTGCATATATCTACTGCTTGCTAGCAGTAGATATAGGCAAATAAACGGAGGGTTTAGAAACCCTTTAAACCTATTGAGAACAGTTGGAATGCCTATTGGCATCCTCTGCCAACTTTATTACCTGATGCCAGGTAATTTTGGGGGTGCAAAACCATATTAATGGCCATGGTTTTGGAATGGGATGTTCAACAACCTGATATAGGTGTGATAGTCATGTGTCCACACACTTCTGGCCATGTAATGTATGAAGTAATTTTTTTAAATTATAATATTATAATGATTTTTTTTTATTTAACTTGAGTTATTTCCTGAAATCACCTTGGGGCTGATTTATAAGCATTGCACCCAACATATAGCTGTTGGGCACAACGCTCAACAGCTATATGTTTGGCACCCCCTAAGCTGTATGTCTAGCGCCCCCTCAGTGCAATCTAGGGGGCGCTAGAAAGTCAAATGCAGCATGCTTTTGGAAAAGAAAATACATTTGTGATGTTTTTAGCATGTTTTTTGAGTTGTGTTTAAGATACTTTTGTTTCATTCCCACTGATTTGTGTAAAGAAACAGAAGCAGTGAAAATGACAAAGGGAGTATGGAGATAATAATGACTTTTTAGTGTTAACTAAAAGTTAGAGAGGGTTAAATAGGAACAGTTTTATTAAAAATTAAAAAAAGTTTGCAACCTATGAGGTTGTAAAAAATGTCTTAGGGCCTATTCAGATTGTTGCGGTGGGTTGCCTTAAGGCAGCCCATTTGTTTGAATGGGTTGCCAACACAGTGAAAATCTAACCTGTACAAATATTTATGATGCAGCACACCACACAGCATGGTAATAAAAATAAATGTCACTGCCATACACACTGCCATGCATGTGTTGCTGTAACAATGTGTTAACATGCACCTTACCACAATGTATAGATGTGAATGGGCTCTACTGGCATAAAAAAATGATCACCTACCACCTGACCTGGTATAATAATATAAGTAAAAGAAAACTTGGTATCCCCCACCCGCTAATTCTCATGCATTTTTTATATGCGTAAAATCTCACAAAGTGGACAGATTGTACAGCTTTGGAGCATTTGACTTGACCTAATGAGCAGTGCAGTGTGTATTAGGAGGGGATTCATTATTAATGAGCATAGGCACTTCCCTTGTTACAACAAAATTTAAAAGTGCCGTCTGACCCAGGACTGGAGAGGTGTCTGATGTTAAGCATTGCCCCTGGGTCATAACACATATATTTGACACAGGGTAATGCTGCATTATTACAAATACAGATGATCCAATCAGGAGAATCACTAATTTAGCACTAATTGGTTCTCCTAAAAATGTGCGAGTAGATCTGTGTAGCTACTATCTGATGATAATTATATGATTTAGGAATCCAAGTATTCGCTATCAGTTGAAGAAATCTGCATGCATGTATTTAGGAGGATCAAAACATTTACTGATCATGGGCCTGGTTTATAAGGAGATTTCATCGTCACTAATAGGTAAATGCATTAGGGCTGAATTACTAAAGGAACAGAGTCTGTTCAATTAGCAATGTGAATGTTAACGTAGGGACCAATTTATAAATCAAGGGTATAGCTTTCCTGCAGTCATACCGCGGCTTCATACATTTCAGAGGTAGAGTGCTATGAAAGTTAGTGCGAGCTACAAAAAACAAAATTTGGGAGGAGAGCCCAGTCACATTACTTGTCAAAGTCACATGACCAGCTCTCCTGCAATCATGGAACTCTCTCTGCTGTGTTAGGCAGAATAACGTCTTGCAGTACCCCAGGATCTACACCATGGTCTGCATTTTGTGAATAAGCTGTACAATGCGGGGCATAGCTAAGCAAAGTATGACGGAAAGCAGACAGTGATATCTGTTCTCCATTATAAATGAGCCCCTTAGGAAATAAGGGGAAACTGTATTTCTTTTGAAAACCCAATCATGTGCAAGGGATGCAGACATAGGGTTCTTGCTTGCACATGATTGGATGGTTGCAGTGTACACCGCTTCAGCCTATTTACAAAGCTAAATGAATATTCACTTTTCAAAGTGAACCTGTAAGTTGCCCCTTCATCCCCCACTCTACTGTGCATGTTGTAAGTTCTGTATTGCTCCCTCTTATATTACTTGGCTCTCTAGCAATCCCTAGATAGCAGCTGTGAAAACTCAGACTGAAAATTAGAATTTTGAAGTTGGTTCTTAAACAGTCTTCCTGGATAGAATTAAATCACCCCTCCTTTTCCGATTGGCTTGAACTTTTATTTGTTTTTATGTTGGTTGAGGTCAATGGTTTCTGCCTCTGACCCCTGCATCATTACAAGAGACAGCAGTGATGTTGAGGCCAGTAGTAGGGATGGGTGGTGCCAGGTTTGATTCATGGGGGTTCATTGAATCCTGTCTGACATTTGCAAAACTTAAACTTAGCACAGAAGAAAATCCCATAGAAATCTATAGGGGATGAATCTTGACACACAATTCTGGCCATTTTCAAGGCTAATAGGCAAGCTATAGTGAAAATAAAACGTTCAATTGTTTGAGCACTCTATTTCTGACCTGCTGCAGGAGAAGCCACAAGCAGAGGTTACAGGAAAAATTATAACTATGTGCAACTCTATTTACCTATCTAAACATAAGTGTCTGTTTATTTTCATTATATATCCATTTGGACCCCCCATATCTATACCGCACCATACCCCTTCAAATTGTCTACATCTGGAGAAGACGAAATTGTTTGAGCGCTCCATTTCTGCCATGCTGTATGTGGAGGCATGCATATCTCTCTTTTTGTTCTCAGGAGGATGGCTGGCAGTGACAAAAAGGAATGGAGACAGAAAAAATGGAGTAAGAGGCTGTTGCTTTAAAGAGGCCACTTTTCAGGCATAAGACAGCGGCCATGCAGCAATAGAATACTTTAGAGAGCCAGCACCTGGTTCTTTCTGCAAGCTGGGCCCAGTGAGCAGTATGGGTAGCAGGAGGGAAGCGTAAGACAACCCTAAAGGAGACACAAAAGTGGAACAGCAATAACACACTGGAAGAGGGAGCCAGGAGACAGCGTACAGTGGGCATCAGTTGCCATCTGGAGCTGAGACAACAAACATAAACTATTACAACTCTCAGACCAGAGGCCTGAGCTCTACTTTTTTCAATCATTTTGCATGGCAAGTCCTCCCATACATTGTAGTGGAAATTCCCTGGTCTGTGTTGCCTCACTGTGGCAAATTCCCAGCTGCCATTTCTTACTTTTCTTATTTTCAAATGTATTAATATTTTTTTATTTGTATTCTTATCTGTATTGTTTTTTGTATTGATGTGATAATAATCACACACAGGGACAATGGGGAGCAAAAGTAGCCACCCTCCATAAGGAAGGACAGTATAAGCAGCATTAATTCAGAGATGAGTTGAGCAACTACAGCTGAGTGATACACAAATAGGCTATATTTTTGTTAATAATTAAGGTACTGAATGCATTTTTAACATTTAACTCCTGAGTTTAGTGTCACTTTAACATAGATGTAAACCCAATCACTATAATCTCATACACAATATGCTTTATTATGGTAATATGACTTGGAAAGCCTACTTTTTTTCTAATATCTAGCATTAATAAAAAAATAACAGCTAGTGATACTGATATAATAGTCCATGTTTGGTTACGTTGTGTTGTGACTAGTGCCGATACTTGGCATTTTCATGAGAACTACCTGGGTTGCAGCCAGTGGCGTAACAATCACCATAGCGACCCAGGCGTCCGTTATGGGGCCCGAGGCACGGCGGGGCCCGGCCAGGACATCTCCCTGATGCCATGCGGGCCGCCTGGGTCGCTATGGCATCTTGCTCGGACAGCCAGGCTGCTGGCTGTCACTGGCGGCTGTGGGGAGGAACGCTCCGTTCCTTCTCGCAGCCGCTGCTGAGTTGGTGACAACCAGCAGCTTTGCAGGAGGTGGCTGGGCCCGTCATCGGCAGTGATCGAGGAGGCGGG
>NW_017306479.1:934070-934553 GCF_000935625.1 Nanorana parkeri | reverse complement strand
GTCGATCGTGGAGGAGAAGGAGGCGGACAGAGGATCAGGGCTGACAGGTAAGAGGGCTTGACCGCCCGCCTGAGACCCTGCAGAGCCTACCATAGAGAGTCTATGGTGGGCTCTGCAGGGTCACCCTTAGGTGGGCGGTTTGGGTTATCAGGTGGGCGTAACTAGAAATCACAGGGCCCCATACAAAATTTTGCTATGGGGCCCTGTGATTTCTAGTTACACCCGTGGTTCAGGGCCGGACTGGCCATAGGGCAAACCGGGCACATCATCAGCTTGTTTCTGTTCGGCCCGGCCAGCTGTGCCCGACGGCCGCTCTGAACGCTCCATTGATCACAGAGCTGCCAGGCAGATCACACACTGAGAGGAGCCGGCCCCGCCCCCACCAGCTGACAGACCCAGGAGGCCTGTGCAGGACACACGCTGTGCTCGAAGGAACACAGAACACAGCGTCCAGGAGAAAGTAAGCTGACAGGGGGGAGGGGG
>NW_017306479.1:881771-933401 GCF_000935625.1 Nanorana parkeri | reverse complement strand
GAGGGCGGGGGCCAGGAGCCAGATTGAGAAGCTTTCAGGAGCCAGATTGAAAAGGGGGCCATGAGCCAGATTGAGAAGGGGGTCAGGGGGACAGGAGCCAGATTGAGGGGGCGGGAGACAGGAGCCAGATTGAGGTGTTGACAGGAGTCGGAGGTGTGGACAGGAGCCAGATTGAGAGGGGGACAGGAGCTGAACTGAGGGGGGGGGGACAGGAGCCAGACTGAGGGGGAGATAATCAAAAGAAACCCATCGCACACCTGACCAGATAAGACCCTCGAGTATCAAGTGGGTGCCAAGCAACCACGGATGCCTCCGCAAATCAGTATAAATGTGAAGAAGTCACTCGCACTCCAGCTCAAATTCAGTCAATTCAGTATATATATTATGTGATGTAATTATGTGGCCCGGCCCCGTCCCTCAATTGCGCTTCTATGTTTGACTCCACCTCCAGATTGCGATAGGGCAGGGGCTGTCGGAGGTCATGTGATTGGGCTGCTCAGTCCAAAATGCCCGGGCCTATTTTGTGTCCCAGTCCAGCCCTGCCCTGGTTGCAGGGGTTACAGCTGGGACCTGGCTCTGGCACTCCACCACTATCTTGAAATCATTAGTATCGGTGCATCCCTTTATTTATCGGTGCATATTTATAAAAACAAAATCATACATTAAAACAGAGAAGTACAAATCCCAGGAGCTCCGAATGCTCCTTACAAATGACAGCTGCCTCCTAACTTTAGAATTTTTCTCTAGTCTAGTCTTGGAGCTCGAAAAGTATCTCTACTTGTACTTGTACCGAGTACGGTACGTGGTATTGGTGCATTACTAGTTGTGAAAACTAATTTATAAAAGTCTTTGATTAGACATTTGGTTTTATGCAGTTGAAAACCCTCTGGCTCTTCTTTTAAGTCACGTTGTCACAAGTGCTCCCCAAAAGAAACAATACGCCGCTGACCTGATGAACATTGCCTAGGCATATTCCACTGTTGTCACCATTTAAAAAGAAAAGGCCAGTGAAAAAGAAACAATTGCAGTCAGCAACAATTATGAACTATGCCCTGTTAAAAAACACATGTAGCTTGTTATCACTGTAGGTCATGAGGAAGGAGCATGTTGTAAAGAGACTGCAAGACATTAGCAGCATTGAGATGTAACAAAGGATGGTAAAAAGCACCACCACACCCCCCTAATTGTATAGGATACATAACATTTTGCTACCTACAAGTCCTACACACTATACATTACATCTTTCCCTATACAGTTTATTACCAGCGCTCCCTATGCTTTCTCTATCACACCTAAAGCATATTGTCCAGATGGCTGCTGTAACCTCAGCCTTTTATAGTGAGGGGGGCTGGCTTATCCAAAAACCCCTCTATTTTCCCTTTTAAGTTAGCAGACTTAAATTCAAAGCCCTGGCTGTGCACTATGGATACTAACATTTGTTTGCTGATTCATTTCCACATTTATTCTCTGGGACCATTCATTTCTAATCTGCATTGATATGTGAATCCATGGTAGTGGTGACTTGAACCTTTTCCCTAGCCAGCAGGAGGTACCTGTGAGAGCTGTGGGGGATCCAGGAGACTGACACTGGTAGAAGTGTTAGTTTCCTATGGGACTTCAGGGGACTATTTCTCACAAATAGAACAGAGTTTAGTGGCACTGGCAGCAGGCAAGGTAAGTATCTTCTCTCTTCCTGTACACAATTTACAGTTTAGACTATAGTGGTTTTTCATTACAGCTTTAGGTGTGAATATGTCAAAACGACAACCAATGGGTTAAAGCTCATGATATGCCTGTTGCCAGACATACGGCTAAGGAGTGGATTGATTTTACTAGCATTCCTTCTGAGTTTGCGATGGGAAATGTTTGTGAGTTCGGAACATACAGTAAGTAAATATATTTGATATGCAATGGATTCCCAGGGGCCTGACGGATATTTTCCTTTGTCCTCATTCCACTCTTATCACTTAATAACCTGCTCGTTGTAAAAAGCGGATTTTAATATCCCAGAATTACATGAATCCACCACTGTGCGGGAATAATGCAATAAAAGAACTGAAGGATCTCAAATAATGAGAAGTAATAATACCATAAAACAAATAATCTCTTAATAGGTTTATGTGTATTTCACAGCTATATTGGCATTTAGGCAAAGTGGCTCTCTTTAGCTCCGGCACAGGCAAGATACTGCAAGCTGCTGTTAACTTCAAACATGCTACACTATATTGTCATGAGTTTAAGGACACCTGGCAACCAACCTACCTATATGGCCAAAAGAATATTGACATTCTTCCAAATGATTGAGTGCAGGTGTTCGTAGTGAAGGGTACTGTTATACTGCTATAGCATACACATACATTTTATACAATTTTGTGCTTTTAATCTTGTGGGACCCTTGGCACATTTTGGGGAATACCAAAAAGGTCTCAGCATAATTGTGCCCTTGTGCACAAAGCCAGCTCCTTAAAAAATTTGGCTTGATGAGCTAAGTGTGGAGAAACTTGAGGGACCTGCCCTAACCTCAACCCTACTGAATACCACTAGGATTAACTGAAATTGTGAGCCAGGTGTTCTCATCCAACATCAGTACCTGACCTTACAAATGCTCCTTTGGCTGAGTGGACACCAATGGTCTTCATAATCTTGTGCTAGACCTACACATAAAGGTGGTGGCTGTTATGGCTGCAAAGGATGGGCGAAGCTACCTCTATATTATTGTCCTCTATATTAATGTTTTTCTAAATGGAATTTCCAACAAGCTCATAGTGGTGTGATGGTCAGGTGTGCCTAATGGTGGCAGGATCATGGAATTAAGCTGGTCAACCGATTTCTAAGGCTCTCTATACTCCCATGTGCATTTTTACCAAATAGTTTCTGTCGTAACCTGTAACAAGCCAGTCAGGTGTGTCTAATGGTGGCAGGATCATGGAACTAAGCTGGTCAACCCATTTCTAACGCCCTTTATACTCCCATATGCATTTTTACAGAACCATTTCTGTCTTAACCTGTAACAAACACTTCTTTTATCCACTCTGCCATTTTCAAATGAACACCAGAGCTCCCGGCTGAGATTAGCTTCAAAGCAGCTGAACTGATTTGTAACAACATGAAATTGTCAACCAATTGTCAATCTTTAACATTGCATGTGGCATTTCCCAGAATGCTGTGGTTTCTGTTCTCTGGCCAAAGACTGAGTCCCGCTAGGCTTGGGCTATAAACACTGATTCAAGTTTGGCCAAGCAGGGGATTAATACTCTTCTCTAGCTTTTGTTTGCTCCGCTTGCCAAGAAGGAACATGTTGGATGTTTGTAGCATTTGTTGTGTGATGCTTTGCTCAGGGCAGTGTCTCAAAAAGCAATTAATCAGCCATTTTAAACTGCAGGTTTTCACAACAAGCAAATGTATTACAGGGGGCTTGTTCAAAGAGATCCGCAGGTACAAAGAATAACGCCATAAAAATTACATGGTTCTCCATGGGTATTACAGTACATTGTGATTGTTTATCCACCTTATAAATATGCATTTTATTAGGAGGAACAGATGAATAATTACAAAACACTTTGAGGCAATACAACTTAAAACGATCATGTCTGGAGGAATAAACAATTTTTTTATGAGCAAAGTTAAAACTTTTACCGGAAAGTATGTTGTTTTTGCATATTTGTTTTTAGACATATGTGAACGTAACCATCATAAAGTAAATCGTCCTATCAATGAATGTTAATGTGTTTAAACCCTCTTTTCTGTGTGTAAATATTCTTACATGGGAGACACCATATGTAATCAATACATACACCAGCTCCACTTCTAGTGGCCTGTGTTGATGGGCTTTTGTTCATATCAGAACTGCTTCTCTCCTCATACAAGTCAAGAGGAATGCAAAGGCAGCTTGAAGCAGGTTGATGCAACTACTCGTACAGGTCAACTTCATGACAGAAGGAGGTCAGGTGTTGGTCTAATAAACCTGTGAAAGAACTGAAGTCAAATGCAAGCGTACCTGAAAACAAGTTGCATTTTGCATCGACACAGACCCTTACGCAGTGACTGTGCTTCACTGCTGCTTTCTCTGCAAATCTATAAAACTGGTCTAACATAAATAAAAATAATAAATAATAAAGCTGCTCAGAGACATAAAATTACAGCTTATCAGGGAATTTCCCTTTTTATGTTGCAGACCCACAATCCCACTGACCTGCCACTGTTGGAAAAATAAGAGATCAGACAGACCGGTACCACCCTCCGGCTCCCAGCAAGCTGCCCTATACCCCCTTTAAAATAAAAAAGTGTGGACTGTTTGACCACTTTTGTCTATTAAATTGGACCTTTTAGTAACTATATAGTTCTGCATGAATGTATTTTTTACATGTTACTATAAAGAACAGCAGTTTTTTTTTAAATAAGTAACTATAGAACCATGGAAGTACACATGATGAGTTTAGTACATCTGCCCTTTTACCCAGCTTCCGCTTCCTCCTTATACTTGCTGGCAACTACCAGCTGTCAAAATGACAGCCCGGGAGTTGCTGTGTAGATACAGCAGCTTTTTTTGCTGCCGTCAAAAAACACTGTTCAGAGGCAAGATAGAAAGATTTGTATCATTGTTACTTTTGTGTCTACTCTGATTTATCCATCTGCAGATCACAGGGATGAGCATCAATCTGCATATGATGTCAATTAGGAGTTGTAAAGTCCCAGCATATACTATCCTGTTATGACATCAGCAGTGTAATAGGAATACATACTAGAGTTGTTTTTTAATAATGCAATCAAAGCTTACTTGAAAAAATCATTTTATGTAGTGAGTGCTGCCTTCTGTCTATCCATCACTTTCAACAACTTCCTGAATTTCCAGTGTGCTTTGCATGTCTTTCCCTGATGCTAAATGTGAAGCAATCTTGATTTCTCAAGACTACATATCCCTAGAAGCAATCATAATGTTACATTGTTCAGACGTTGAGTCGTAGTTTAGACGGTAGGCTCTATGAGTGATGTGACACAAGGAAGTGCATATTCACAGGGCTGAGTTAAATTGTGTCACTGCAATGAGGAAGTACATCCTATGGGCATTTTCACTAAGTAATCAACAACCACCTCTGTGCTCATTGCCACTGCACCAATGCATGCCTCAGCACTTGCCACCACTGTACCAATGCATACTTCTTTGCTCTCCATCACGGCAGTGATGTGCCTTACTGTATTCAGCCTGTTCAATGAACGGGCACCCTTTTGCTAGTTTATCATTAAAAAGCACTTCTTGACTTTAGGCTAAGATCATGTTATTAGTCTGCGGCAGACAAAAGTAAGCATTTCACCTCCCCAGTGATCAGACTGCAACATTGTAACTTTGTATACAAGTGATCACAGTGGTTCACCGGCACACATTAAGAAAAGTTCCAATATCAATATTTTGTATGTTTATTTGTGAAATGTCACATCATGTCATCAGAAGCTAACGTTTCGGGACCTCGCAGGGACCCTTCATCAGAGCAACATAGAGTCTATTTCAAAAATAAACATATCAACAAAATATTGATATTGCAACTTTTCTATGTTTTTTTTCTGTTGAAACACTGTGATTAATTTCAGTTTTTGCAAGGCGCCATCCGTGGGATCACCTTGAGCGCCACCGATACTACGAAGTTGTGAGCCGTTAGGAGTGCAGGTGGCCCTCGGAAGTTTTTGTATAAAAATTACAGCTTTTATAGACTGTATATAGACTTTACAGCTTTTATAGTCTTTTATGAAGACTGTAGCCTGACTTGTGTCAAAGAAATTAGGTGGTATAAAGTCACTTATAGATGGTTATATGTTATGACAAGGGGAGGATTACATTTTTTTTGACGCCTTAGATTTATGGCATTGTTTGTAGCTGTTTTTCACTCTTGAGGGAACTCTGCTATTATTTATGTATAAAGTACTCAAAGTCCCAGGACAAAAACTAGTCCCAGCCTCCTAGTCCTGAAAGCCAAGGCTCCAGTCCCCTGAGTAGAAGGACCAGCTAAAGGGAGCCATCTGACAGCGACGAATGTCATAGCATCGTTGCCTGCCAGATTGCCCTGGTTACATTTATATTTATTGAGCATTTGGTATAATATACCCTTTTGGCCCCAACACCTAGAGAATGCTTGGCAGACTTCAGAAACTGATGATAAGGACACCCTAGTTCTATGTCTGGTGCATTAAAATACATTATTTTTTTGTTCTCACGGTGCAAACTAAATGACATCCTCGGTTTCTATCACAGTAACATTGAATCTTTTTATTACATTACTCATCCCAGAAGAGACACTGTATCTTTAAGGAAATAGGCCCGATATCCCATTTCTGAAGTATTAAAAGCCTTTAAAGCGACAGCCAGCACAGTAAACCCCTGTCATACAAGCGTTCTCTCTTCATTATCTTGTCCAGTATCTTTCCCTGCTGAGCAAATCTGGTTGTGTGTTTCTCCAAAGTGGTCATAAGACGAAATTTATTTACTTCTGCTTGCACTGGAGGGGCATTACCACGTTTCAAGGCTCTCCAAAGTAATAAAGATTTTGCAGTGTGAGCAGAAGGAGCTGAGATTCAGAACTTCTTCCCCCCTCGGAGGTCGTTTGGCCGGCCTAAAGGGGGAACACTTCTCATTCAGTGACAGGGTTTATATGCCTTCCATTTTCCAATTAGCAGAAAAAGGTCATACTAATGTTAGTACTGAGCAGAGCAGGAGGATGGGGCTATGCAGATAGTCACAATCCTAGCAGAGGATAATGACATGGAAAGGCTGTGAGTCTGGGCCCATTGTTCTGTGGCTTTTGTACCTAAATATGGTCAGAGCTTGGCATGTCTTGCCATTAACCCTTCTGTGGCTGTTAGCGGTTTTGTGTAGCAGCTGTAAGGTGACACTGAAATCACAAGTTCACCTTTACAACATTTATAAGATAAAACAAATGTGTTAAATATTTATTATTTACGCATGTATAATTAAAGGGTCAGTCCATCCAAAAGTAATATTTTAGGAACGCATGGAGACCTGTGGTCTAGGTCAACCCTTGATTTTCTATACGTCTAGGATACTCCAACAATGGGATCTCTCTGACATAATTCCCAACTGTCCATGCCCACCCTGAAGTTTTGGGTATCCCTATCCACATCGGTGCATTCCAGCTTTTCCTATTCCTATCAGATAAATATCAGAGACCAGAAAGGAGGGGGGGTTCCTTCATAATGGTGACAGCTGGTTTGCAAACCCAAGAATGCAGTGCAAAAATGTAACAAATAAAGTCCCTAAGGCTGAACTCTTTACTTTCAGTTTTGGATGGACTGACCCTTTAATTACTCATCTTCCCCACTTTCAATGAATCTAAGGCTAAACCCATCAAAGCAGGACTGTTGGGGAGGCATACTGACACAAAACATTCTCTTTATCTGGGGCATTGTCTTGGTTATTGATGACTCCAAATGTGTCGCCATGTGGGCTTACATCAAGGCACAGAGTCAGGGGATGTCCAGTCTTGACAATTGCCCCCATAAAGAAAGTTGGAATTGGCTGCATGACAACCTTCCAGATGGTGGCTTACGTCATCCAATGGTGACAGCTGACAGAAGATTAGGTGAAGTATCGGATTATAGGGAAGTGGCATAGTCATGTTCAGGACAGACCCGCAGACAGTCAAGTCAAGTCTGCAGACAGAAATAGGAGAAAACAGGCAGTAGGTCAGAGCACGTGATATATTCAGAGCCAGGGACAGGCAAACAGGAGGCAAACTGAGGTAACAATCAGGACCATCAAGACAGCAAAGCTCACTAGAGCAGGAACCTTTTGCTTGGACACTGATACAGTGCACTTAAGTATAAACTAGCCTCTTGGCTGACGTCACAGGTGCTTAGATAGCAAGCATGTGTGCAGTTCTACATTTTGCAAGCCAAAGGGAACAGACAAATTCTAGGAACAGTGACTCCAGCCTGGAGAAAATTATGCCAATGGGAGGTCAGTGGGTCAACAGTCTTGCGTGAAAGGAAGTAATGCTTCTATGTTCCTCAGCTCCATCTAGTGGCAGTAATGCTCTGTGAATATCAGTCACCAGCTATACACTGTATATACGCATTATATTGGGGTTTACATTTTGCTGAACCTCTGTGTGTCAGTTCTGTTTGGATCAAGAAGACAGTTGACCATCTGTATTTGTACACTTCATGAGGGGACTGAAGCTTATTATTGTTTGTAGTTGGACTAGTATTCATTGTAACAGTACTAGTTGAATTGAGTACATATTCTGTGGAATATAACAATGTGAATAAAATATAAACAGTAATTCTTTAGCTGTCTTTGTCCTAGTGTTAAGGCTTTAACAATTGCAGATATGTAGACAGGCAGATTTGGGAGAAGGAGAGGAAAGGAGGGCAGCGACCGTGAGAGGTAAATAAAGAAAGACTGTAAATACACCATTAAAATACAGATATGAAATGCCAGGATCCTCCCCTGTCATAAGTATGATGGAATCTCACAGAATGAAAGGCTCTTATCAGCATTTACGCAATTCTCTGTTATAAATACTGTAACCCGGCCAGTCATATTATTTTTTAATATCAAATATCTTTCTGCCCCGGATCTGAAGCTCCTGATTACATTTATTGCTATTTTAGAGCCTTTTGCTAGGCAGTTTGTCTATTGCTGGCCATACACAAGAAAATATGTGCCCTGAGAGTGACTGGCAAGTTTACATCAGTTATTCATGTGGAACCTGACACAATACTCACCCAGCAGTACTTTTAGGTAAGGAAGGGTCAGGCCCGCTAAAAGCTGGAAAATCTCTCTGTGCAATAAAGTGTATCCCAAAATTAGAAATGTAATACTCGTATTTTGCGGCTTACCAATCCTTACTTATGGTGGCTGCATTAGTTTGCTTTTTCTCATGCCATCTTTTTTCTTCATTTTCACCTGGTGAAACACACTTCCTGTCCTAGGGTGACAACACTCTCTACACTGTATCTAGAAAAGAAGCCATAGCTATCACACTAGGAGAGGACTACTAACTTTACATAAAAAGTCTCTCCAGGAGTGCAAACACCAAATGTGAAGTCCAAAACAATCCTTAGCCCACTGAGATCCACCAACTTGCACCATAATGTGAGAAGGTACCTCCACCCAAAATTGACTAGACCGGTTTACCAGTTTATAGGATCTCTCATTCTATGCAGGTCAGACTACCCATTAAATAAACTGGCTAAGTGACCCTCTCATATTCAACTTTCCAAAGTTGCCTTTTTTCATTAGTTTAAGCATGAAGATAAAACCTACATTTCCATCTCCAACCACTGATCCCCTTGACAATGTCCAATTGGCCAAAACATGATGAATGGAGCCAGCAGGAGTGACATCAGAGGTTGAACACAGTACCGACATCTAAAATGTTAGTAATTCCAAGGCGCTCCAATAAAACATAGTGTGTGATTTGTTTTATTTTTTTGACCAGGCAGTGTATTGTTTTTAGATTCAGATAGATTTTTAATAAAAAACAAAAGTGAAAATAGCACATTGTTAAAAAATATACTGGCAATTTGTATCTAAAGTAGATTTCCCCTTTAATAAACTAAAATATATGAGAGTCCCTCTATATCAACGAGCAACAAATAACACAAAGCAATCATGACTCACTTGCAGAGGGATAAAAAAAAAAATACAGAACATTGCAATTTGTTTTATTTTCACTTCCCATTTAATAAAACATTGTGCGCTCTGTCTACAGTAATCATGAATTAACAATGACCCCCAAAAACATTTGCAGCCATAAATTAAGACAATGTAGTAATTATTGGGGGAAAGGGCATTTTATTACTAGAGGATTATTAAGATAAATGCAGGAGACAGACAAAAGGCAGGACACCGCTTACTGTTATTGCTGGAGGAGACAGTTCAAACCACATTAGCAGGAGCAAAGACAAAATAGCATTAAAGATGGAGTCAAGAGAATGAAGATCTGTACAGCAAGTCTGGCGTACAAACCGACTAATATATTTTCTTTTTTATTGAGCAGCTACGGTTCAGGATGTCCTACCTTGTAAAACAACAAAAAAGCCAAACGCATTGCTTAATGAAACCTTTTACTCGGTCTAGTCGCTGCCATGATCTGCAGTGTAAATCTCTCATTTATTGTTTTTTGGTGCTTTATATGCTGTGAATGTCATCTGCAGTAATTTCTGTGGTCTCCTCGAGTCTAATTAACCTGGTATTTTTATTTTCCGCTGCCTCTTAATGTTTGTGTTTATGAAGTGCAAATCAGCAGACAATCACGGCAGGAGACCCACGATGCGTCTTAAAAGGTTGTGCATTCTCTGGCCTTCCCAAACCAACAAATGTTTCTTCATGTCGTATGTTGCTCTGCCATCAAATATGAGCATGAAACGTATAGGGGCCCTTTGTAGTCAGGGGCTGCGTGAGTCACAGTTCTAATAATTCCCCCGTTATCAAGGGAAATCCCTTTAAGCAGTAATTTCAGCCTGCTGTCAGTGGCTGAGTTTTGAAATGAGCTCTTCTTTTAAAATGTGATTTGAACTTGATGTAAATATATATGTTTCAAAGCATGGCTCTGAACCGGTAGTCTGGTAGAACTCAGGGTTGTTTCTAGTGTTGTAGTGTTTACTAAGGCCTCAGCTTTGGTTAGAAGCTTAGGGACAAGGTTGTTTTAATATATTGATGGTTACTAAACCAGTTCAGCATACACCAGATTGGATAATGTGGCGTGTATGAATTGTATATTTACAATGACCAAGGTCAATGTCTGTTCCAAGTGTGGCAAAAGGAAAACAATAGCAGGCCTTTCTCCTTAATAACAACTTGTGCTTTGGCCATGTGTCTTTTCTCTGCTCCCCCACCATTCTATCCAGCCAAATTTACTTCCAGGTGTGAATGAGCATGCGGCTTACTCCCCTTCTGCTCATGTCACAGGAATCGGGTTCTTGGTAATTAGCCCATCGTTATTACATGGGGCCATGCAAAATGCCTCAGGCCTGTCTAAACTGAACAGAGCGTGAGGCAGCAAGTAACGATGTGTATGTGCTGTTAGGAAGGAATGGCGTTCATATGAACCCAGCATGGCCAAAGCACAAAGTTACATAAAGGTTCAGTTCAGTCATATGTAGGGTGAAATATGGTTGCATTCCCCAACTCCCTACCCTCAAGTAGCCCTCCACTTATCTGAATCGCAGGGTGCCTCCCCCTGGAGCATGTTGTTGACTGTCTTTAGCTTTGATTGCAGCACCCATTCCCCATGGCATCACTCTGATAAGCTTATGCAATGTCACCACATTTATTTCCATCCAGAGTTGCATTCTCTATGGGGTTAAGGTCTGGACTGTGTGGTGGCCAATCCATGTGCAAAAATGATGTCTTATTCTCCCTGAACCACACTTTCACAATTTGAGCTCGATAAATCACAGCATTGTTATCTTGGAATATGTCCGTGGCATAAGGGAAGAAGAAATCCATTGATGGAAAAGCCTTGTCATTCGGTAAATTCAGTTATTCAGGTAGGCAGTTGACCTCGTCTTTTGGGCACATAACATTGCTGAACCTAGACCTGATCAACTGAAGCAACCCCAGATCATATCACATATTCAATGGAAGGCTCTGACCTATTTGCTTAGCTAAATCCAGATGGTGACTTTTTTTTGGGACAGGCAGTGGATTTCATTTTTGTACTTGGCTTTAGATACACTTTAATATTTTCATATCATGATAATAAAATTGGCCATGCAGCTGAACTGGGGGCCAACAGAGTCTCTCAGAGGAACTTACGGAACATCTCCTTATCTCTCTGCCGCTCACTTGTGAAACACGTGCATTTGCCTGAGATTATTAATGCATCTGCTTGCTTTCACACAATGAATCACGTTCCCCTCCCCTCTGCCCTCCGATTTCATTAGGATTTTGGCTTTGTATCAGAAATCTGCAGTGGCTGCCTCTGTGCTGGACCCCATAACTTTCACAGGCCCTTTGCTGCGAACAGACAGTTTATTGATTTCTATTTTTAGGGAATAAAAGAAGTGAATGGCATTACACTGCTGCTATGAAGTGAAGGTCATTCAGTGGGAAGATTGCAGAGATGAACTGTGCATTGAGTCTAGCACAGAACAAACACGATAATGTACACTTACATTGGGCAAGGGGAAAAGAGAACACATACAGGATTGGTTATGAAAATAGAAATAAATGACAGGCTCCATTTATGATATAACCTCAATGCATACAATATCAAATTGTGGTATTTCTGTTTGTTGTGAGCTCTATAAACACCTGGTGTGAAGGTTACAAACCAGTTCCTTGTAATTCAGGGCAACTTTTAAATCAAGGTAGTTTGTGCATAGAAAGCAGTTCATTGTTGGATGAAAATGTATTGGGTGTAATGATAAGTTTGTGTGTCTGGAGACCACAGAAGCACAATGTTTTTTAAGCCTTGGTGTTTCTACAGTCCTAAAAGACCTGGGGCACCCATAGGCATCAAGCAGGTGTGTGGTTCAAGTGCACATGGATATATAATTTAAAAGCTACTAAGTATACATGCAAGAACCACTTTTTGTAATGCCTTGTTGAATAAAGTGCTATAAATGCGACTGCTATGTTCAGAGACTGCCATGTGCAAAAACTGGCCTACCGAGACTGTCTTGCAGCAAGACTACACTGGGAACAGATTTTTCTTTTCCATTGACTGCCATGTGGAGAGAGTTGCCACATGAAGATAGAGACTGCTCTGAAGACAGACTGCTGTGAAAAGACTGCTATTTGGTAAGAGACTGTCCTAGAGAAGCTGGTGTTTCTCGTGTCAACATCTTGGTGCAGCTCTGTTTAAGTGCAGAGAGTGGGTGATCCCAGCACAGAAGTGCTTGAGGGTAGAAGGTCATTATGGATTAGAATGGATTAATTAAGGGTTTATTATTTATTTATTACATGTATTTATTTAGCGCCCACAATTTACACAGTGTTTTACACATTGTACATTCACATCAGTTTCTGACTGCAAGGAGTTTGCAGTCTAAGCTCTCCATCTCACATGCATACATACACATGCTATGCCAGACTAGACAGCTAACAATTAACCTACCAGCATGTCTTTGAATTGTGGGAAGAAACCGTGGTAAACGGAAGAAACCCATGCAAGCACCAGGAGAGCATGCAAACTTAATGTGGTTTTAAGTTTAGGGTTAGGGTCAGATGTTGCAGGTTAAGGTCAGGACTGAGGGGGTTAAGTATTTTATTAATTTTAGTCATAGGGTAAGCATTAAGGTAAGGGTAAAGTGTTGAGTGGAAGGTCTTTAAGTGCCAAGGTTTTATGAGGGACCTGTTAGGGGAGGATAATGTGTTAGCATAGGCCCAGGATAATGTGTTAGCACAGGAGTCAGGTTAAGGTTAGGGATCAAAGGGTGTGAAGGGCACTTTATTCCTTCAGTTGTTTTTAATGCCACAAAATTACCAACATTTTTTTTCTTACTGAAAACCAACGTACCAACTTTGGAGCAGCTGACAAGTAACTGACTTGTTTACTGACCTGACATGCTGCACAAGGAAATGATCTGTTATTCTAAAGTCAGGTTAGGAAATGTAGGTTTTCAGGGGACTGAGAGAGTCAAAAAAATACACACATAAATAATAAACTTCCCCCATTCCATGCCCTTCCCTGCACACATAATGATACACTCCCCCCTTTTCCAATCCCCCCCTCACACACATAATAATACACCCCCCCCTTCCAAGCCCCCTCACATGATAATAATCCCCTCCTTCTAAGCCTCTTGCCTCATAATAATACACTCCCCCCTCCTCCCCCCGCGCGAACCTCCTCACCTGGTTACATCTTTGCAGGGAGGATGTGAGTAGGCACATCATTCCCTGCTGATCGTGCTTGATTTGTCAGCTGGCTGCAGGCCACATAGTACCAGTCAGTGGGCCGGAGTTGGCCTGCAGGCTGGTACTTTGAGACCCCTGCTTTAAAGTGTATCAAAACCCAAGAACTGAAATTGCATACATTGCAGCTTACAAGTCCTTAGATGTGGTGGCTGCAGTAGTTTTCTTTTTTTCAGGCTTGTACACCTTTATTTTCACCTGGTGATCCTGGCAGCAACACACTTGTGTGACTAGAGTTGCAATGTTCCCACATCATATGGTACAGTATATATGGAGGAGCAGCATTGCCACTCTAGGACAGGAAGTGTGTTAGGACCTTCCCTTCTCCTCCTCTCTATAACATAGGTGGAGTTGTTCTGTAGAGAGGTGGGAACAATGTATCCGATAAGTGTGCAGGAAGTTATCAGCTCACAAGATTTCTTGCAGAATCAACAGGTATTTATGTGAATAATAAAACAAATGTGACAAAACATTTTCAGTGGTATACTTACCAGACAAAAAGGGAGAAAATAAGTTAATTTTTAGGGTTTACATATATAAGTCAGCACATCTTAAATCTTTGTTCCAAAGCTGCTGACCAGTTCTGGTTGCAAGACTTGAAATCACATGACCAAAGACCGAGGCTTTGGCCACATGACAATCGCTGGAAGTTTAGGGAGCAGCATTTTCTCCAGGAAAAGTATTTCAGCCATTCTATTACCTTATTTAGTAATCGCACCCAAACTGCTAATGTAGCTTTATGTTAACATTTAATGAAAGGCCCAGTTTCTTTTTTTCTAAAGTGAATATTAGCAGATTTCAGTTGTCTTTCATAGAGAAGTAAGGCCCCTTCTCAAACAGCATTTCCGCTCGAAGCTAGGACAGGTGAGATTAGTGAGTCAGATTTGAAGCAGTCATTTGCGGTAGCCTAAAATTGATGGAAACGGAAAGGAAAATGCTGTATTTGTAAGTTTCTTCCCCCCATTTCTGCTGAATGCAGCTGTGCAGAGCTCCCCAAGCAGAAAGATCCGATATGGTCTCAATGTTCAGCGTGACAGAGGAGCCGGGAGAGGCAAAGCTGAAACCCAACGAGTAATCCAGCTTAAAGACTCCCTGTAGGCGTCATTTAGGGAAACGATCCGATTTTTTCCTTCTCTCTCTTTCCCTCTTCTAATTCTGCCAAGCGTGCAGGTTAGGAAGATCAGTGAGCAGCACTGATAGTCAGCACCTGCCAGGCAAGGAAGGCTTGTGATAGAGAGGCTTAGATAATAATGCTGCAGACTTTGCTGAATGCTTCAGCAGAAGGACAACCATCTATGGCCATGCTTACCATAAGGTATCTACGCCACAATTGCCTAGGGCAGCAGAAGGCAGCCAAACACATGGGTTTTACAATTTGTGAATGATTCACTAAAATGCAGTTAAGACACGCGAGGTGAAATTTGCTCAAAACATTCAATCATCTGCCTAATTTTCCAACTTTTCAAATGCCCTATGCACACCATTGGATGTTTGGAGCCATCATCACTTCTTCAACTCCATTTAATCAAATCACTGCATTTGTGTTTGCGTTTTACTTTCTTTTTTTTGTTCTCTGGTTATTTTAGTACTTTACGGATAATCAGGATGCAACACATGTAAAGAGGAATCACAAGGCTCAGGGAATATACAGCCATTCTTCCTCACTCTAATGGTCATTGGTTAGGGTCAGGGTTAGATAGCATCTTCTGTTTTTACTTTTTTAAATAAAACCAGTTAGATCCAGGAAAATACCTTTAGCTACATTTCCCTCCACCCCTTGCCCTCCTAACAAAAATAATAACAATATAGACCTCAATTGAAGGAAGAAAGCCGCATACGGCAGTCCGCCGACAACAAAATTTTAATCCATAAGGCAAAAGAATTCCAGCGGGTGGCTTCTAGGCGGGGAGTCCCGTTGTGGTGGACATCTTTAGCCTTATGAATTAAACGTTTGTTGTTGGTGGACTGCCGTGTGCGGCATTCTTCCTTGAGTTGCTGTGTCGGAGTATAGGCGGCTCCTAGCCTGCAACTATATGCCCGGGTGTCAGAGGACCAGTGCTGCATGGAGTGGTGATGTATCTTCTCACTTGAATACAGACCTCAAAATATGGCAAAAATATATCCTAACTGCCACATCAGGGAACCTTTGTATCTTACTGTGACCAGCTCTGCTGTATCCCATCTCTGTCCTGAAAGTAAGACAACCTTTTTTTTTAGATTTGGAATGCTATGGAAGCGGTAGGGCTATGTCAGCTGTGCAGGGAGATTCACCCTCACTATTTGTCCTGGTGACCACTGTCTTCAGTATGGAAAGTCATGAAAAATCCCAAATGTTTAAACTGTCACAGACACAGAAATATAGTGGAATATTCCAATGACTTAACCTGTTCTGGTGACAACTGTCTGAGAGAAGGTGTTTGCTCAATTTGGCAAGATCTTGTTTATGTCCTGCTGTGTCTCTAGGACAGGAAGTGGATGGAAAGCTCAGACAAAAAAACAACAACTCACTAGGTCTTAACCAGTCCCTGCATTATCCAAAGCTAATAAAAGTTTTGGCTTTACGTACACTTGAATATCTAGACGAGGCCTAACCATAGAGAATAACGGGTAGACCCGTCCAAGCTCAGCACATGCCGCTTGACGGTCTGTGCCATATTGTGGTCACAAGGAGTATTCCACTTATCAACTTTAGTTAATCAAGTGGTGACAACTTCCCAGCAGTATTTAGTGGCACCGTAGTAAGTCTGCTATATACCCTTCCCTTCATACTGTACAAACAAAATCAATTACCAGACAAAGTTGATACAATACACAAATAATGGTCAGTACTCCTAATTCTTTCTAGATACCACACCGTTTCCACCCCCACACCTCCATATTGGTTAATAAGGCTACCCATCATACTTTTGGGCCATTAAGAATACATAGGCCAACCATAACTTTAAACTGCAGTGAAATTTGCATATTAGTTTTGTGACATTCGAGGTGCTCTGGAAGATGGCCGAAGGAATCTAAAGGCTCCAAGAAGGCAGCAGTTTTTCCACTGGGCCGGGTTTTCTGGGCAACTTCTAACAATCTCGATCTATATTGTTTTATTTTTATTTTAAAGTTCAGTAGTTAGCTCAAGGCAACCTACCTTGTGTTAGTTATGCTAGGAATAAATGGGGTATAAGTATGAAGAATAGTTGGTACATGTGTGCATTTGTTACAGTATTAGTATGTTTTTGCCTTTTACAAAGTAATACATCTCTGCATGAACTGTACATGCTTGCAGTGCACCATGGGACAGCTGGGCAAGTTTTAAATCAATCATTGTATTAACAATTACCCAACCATTATTACACATTCTTTTTTTAATTGTTACTCAAGAACGCTATTATTTTAGTGTTAATTACAAGCATTTAACATTGCGTTTAGCTTGCATCTGTACGTGAACCTGTTTTTTTCCTTTTTCTTTAATGGAATTTGAAGCTTCTAATCCCACCAGAGACTGAGACAATTTTCAAACAGCATTTACACACATCTTCAACTCCAACAAAATGCAATAGTGCAGTACCCACTGGGGATCCTAATAGGAACCGTTTTCCTGCCTTATATTAGCATTATGTTCCATTAAGTTTATACAGAATGCAGTATGGTTGATATATCTGTTCACTAAAATGCTTGCCCTTTAACTATTTCCTACATGGAATGGAAGGTTCTTCATAGAAGGCATGCTTGTTCTAGTGACATCTATACAAAGGCGGATTTCCCTCACTTTGCATATATTTCCTGTGACTTCCTGTTGTGCCTACAGAACAGGAAGTGCAAAGTATCTACCTGATGCATGGGTAGCCAAACTCCGGCCCTCCAGCTGTGGTGAAACTACAAATCCCATGAGGCATCTCTCTCCAGAAATCATGTCTGTGGCTGTGAGAATCTTGCAATGCCTCATGGGATTTGTAGTTCCACCACAGCTGGAGGGCCGGAGTTTGGCTACCCCTGACCTAATGGGACACAGAGGAAAAACAATGGCACTTCACAAAGACCAGGACTGGATGGGGGAGAGAGGCATTTGTCCTTTAGGTCAGTGTTCATAAGATATGCTGGAATAGTGGCCCAGAGTAGAGATGTGTGCCTGAATGCCCAGAGCTAGTAAGGAAGCGGTTGCTGTCATGATAAACCATTTTCTTTAAGAATACCCACATTTCACCATGCCTACCAAACACCATGTATAGAAATCTGTCCCTGCCATGATATGGTCCCCAAGCCAAAGGTTCCAAGACTTGGGAAAGACAAGCAGGGCCTTTTCGAAACATTTCCAGTGGTGAATAAATACCACCAAAAGAAAGCTCTATCTGTCCCCAAAAAAGGGTATAAAATTCATTTCAGTACAGCGCTGCATGACGGAATAAATGTCAGTCAAAGTACCGCAGCGCTGAATACTGAAAAATGGCCTGGATGGGAAGGGGGTTTAACACCGCGGATGTCAACTGGTTAAAGCCACACCTATATTAACAAATATTCTACATGTTCACCTTGCCCCAACATCTGGTCTCTATACATAAGAAGTTGGATGGCCAAGATCTATAACATCTATGTTACTTTTTTGTTCTACCCTGTTTCCTTTTAAATTATGAAGGCAAAGTTTTAATTCCTGGCTATGTATGTTATCATCAGATTGTTATTGCACTCTCCTCATTTTGAAAGCATTGTCACGATTTAAAATATATATATTATAAGAAAATACCTGTTTTATTAATACGATTTCACCCATACATATCTGTGGACTTTGCAATGATCTGATACACAATAAATGATTGTCCTGCATTGCAGCATACCATTTGGAGCAGTATGACAAGTGGAAAAGCAAAGGATATGTGGCTCAGGACCAATGTGAGCTGACTACCATGGAATGTTCGGATACGTAAGTGATGTCACGGATGGCTGAACAATCGGAAGTAGCGCACTGCTCCTAAGGGAGCTGTCAGAAAGCTAATTCATTGTGGAAAGCAAGTGCGATCCAATCCACCTCCTCTAGGGTGACTCTGCCTGTCCGCTCTGAGGCGAGCAGGGATGTGATCCTTGTCTGTTGTCATGACCTTGTTTTATTGGATGTTCTAATAGAAGCTGAAATGGATATTGCCTATAATTATTCATTCCGCAGGATCCTGTAGGTCACTCTATTGTAGCAGGGTTAAGAACCTTCATTGTCTACATTGCTTAAATTACTGAACATTTTGCCAATGAGTCCTGTATTAGTGCTCAATAATTATCTTGTGGCTCCAAAAACTTCCTTTTTATCATTCATAGGATGTGTCTAATTTAGATACGATTGAACAGTGATTATGGTATTATCGTTTTCAAAGCTGGGTGTAAATGGGCAAGGGTATCTAGCTTAACCCTTTTCCTTCCTATTTAAAGTTAAATTATTAAACTGTAGTAAAGTTTAGTAATTACCTTATACTGTGTCAACTATAAATATGTATGTTTTCTCTTTTTATATTTTTTCCTTTGTTATGTCTCATTGCCTCTGCCTCTGTTATGTCTCTCAGCACGGACACCTGGACCTGCAAGGATGTGTAGTTCAGGTGTGCATATGGCAGCGTACAGCTGCGTCCTTCCATAGGGAAGAATAGGCTAGGCTGCTACACACAGCACCTGTCCCTCCCGGGAACAGCCTGCACGGACGTGTACGACCCGAGTTAGCGCAGTGTGAATGAGGCCTAATTGAAACTGGCTAGAAGCAAGACAGTTTTGCATCAGCAAGAACAGGGACAGTCACAGTAAACTACTGGTGGGTCTATAACCATTTGATGAAAAAGAATATGTCAGCTTTGATATAGAAAGAATACAAGTGAATAATAGCACACACCTCTCCCTGAGAAGTACAGCTGCACTTTAAAAAGACCCTGTCACCAGAATATTAATTTCAACAATAATTTCCTATAGGATTTTTTGTGCAGTTTACATATTTTATGTTACTTACCTGGAAAAGTAGCCTTTACATAGACATCAAGCACTGAGACTGCTGTTGGGTGCCACCATCTTTATTTTGTAATATCAGCAGCCCCAGCAGATTTAGTGCAGTTACTCAAGTAATGCTCTTTAGTGTTTCCCTAGACTCATCCCCTAGTTGCTACAGAAGAGTTTTTGTAGGGTGTAAGGGTGGGGGAGCTTGGCCAGCACACTCCCAAAATAGGATAGGTCTTTAACATGCAAAGAGGGATGGGGTTGTACTAGGGAAATGACTGTTTTTGGAGTGTCAGTTCCCTAGCAAGCTCAGATACACATTGCAAGTCAACCAAACATCATTTATGGAAAGGAAAAATGCTGCAAGTAAGCATTTAAAATACTTTATTTTTCTTGCTTGTACTTTTTTAATGGTACTAATTAGGGATGCACCGATACCGATTTTTCTGTATCGAGTATGAGTACTGATATTTTGCTTTCGGTACTCAGCCAATACCGAGTACCGATACTGGTGCTTCCGCTGGCATGGAGCCAGCTTCCTGGGCAATCAGGAAGCCGGGTGGTGTGTAATGACATGCCGTCCGGCCTCCATGATTGCCCAAGAAGCCAGCTCCATGTTGTTTGGCCGCCTCGATTGTAATTGGCCAGGAGACTGGCTTCCCAGCCAATCAGCAAGGAGCCGGATGTTTGGCCAGCTCGATGCTGATTAGACGGCAAGACGGCTTCCCGGCCAATCAGGAAGCCAGGAGGTGGGTCATTACTCGCCACCCGGCTTCCTGATTGCATGGGAAGCCGGCTCCATGTTCCCCTACGGCACTGTCTCTCAGAGGAAATCTTCCACTGACCAGAAGTTCCGGTAATGAGGAAGGTATCGGAGCAATTGCGCGAGTATGACTACTTACCCAAATACTCACAAGATTATTCACAAAAGGGTGAAGAGTTTGGAGAAGGCAGGAGAAGTGAACAATCTAGGACAACATAGCTGAACTGGAAAGTGAGCTGAATGGATAATTATTCCAAATTAGCTATGTTGTCCTAGATCTTCACCCTCTTGTGAATAACCCTGACAGTGTCGGCACCGATACCAAGACTAGTATCGGTATTGGTGCATCCCTAGTACTAACAACAGATTCTTACAAATGCCCATCCCTGACTACTTCTCTTTAAAGCCTGCAGTTAAACTTCTCAGAAACCAAGCTCACTTTTCATTTTATATTATGCAGGGGAATTTAACAGCATTTATCTTGAGAGCCGCATGGAAGCTGCACAATATATTTAATGCAAGGAAATAAGAATCCTATTATCAAATGAGACATTGCCACAATTAAAGAAATAGAAATATTCCGAGGGAAGGGTCTACTCGCTGCAGCTGTGAAAAAAAAATGAGAAAATCAATATTGATTCTAATTTTGTAACTAGTTTCATTTAAATGATCCATTTCCTGACTAACCCATAAAAAGAATTAAGCAATTGTTAATTGCATCTCCGGATAGCAAACATACACCATCCCGAACCAAAGTCAGCAACACAAGAATAAAACAGTCTGGAGGAATCTCTTTGATCTGTACTATTTTCTCAAGTATTTTACAAAAAGAAAGTAGCTAACCTACTGAAAACCTACTGACTGCCTTCTGTTAAATAATTTCTGAACGCATAAACAAATGTGTGTGTACACGGTTTGGTTTATTATTATGTTTTTAAAGAAGAAATCCGGGTAAAAAATGTATTTATCCTAGCAGTGGGGCTACCCCTGCACAGCAAGGGTTAAGTGCTCGTTTTTGCCTTAGGCAAAAAATAAAAAAGTTATACTCACCCGATCTTCCGAGCTGGCCGGCTGGGACAGCACTCCTCCTCCTGTCTCCACCTCTGTTGTAGCGATGGTATTCTCATGTCCTATACACTGTATAGAACGTGATGACTCAGGGACCTTAGATCGCTGCAGTGGAGGGGGAGCAAGGCAGAAGGGACTGGTATAAAAGCCAGATGTCTAGGAGGACCAGGTGAGCATCATTTTTGGTCTTATACCCTCAGTTCTGAGCCAGTGTTAGTTACTGAGTTGCCCACTTTGAGCTCCACTGACTTTCCCCTGAAAATGACTGCCTCTTACTGCACATGTGCATTGCAGCCCCATTCATTCCTACATGGAAGCCGTACTCTGAGCAACCACTTTTAAAATACAATTCTCCTAAAAGCAAAAACACTTGCTACATTAATTTTTATTTTTGTACTTTAAATGAACTACGTTATATTTAATTGTTTTCATGTTATTAAGGTAGAACAGCAGTCAAACATTTTTTTAATGGGCGGAAGAGTTAATACTTTAGTCAGTGTTTTAGGAAATATAAATTATTATAAATAGTGAATGGTCCTTAAAATTAAAGTTATTTGGATATGTGTTCTTAGTAGAAACTACAAAGCAGTATTTGAAGTTTCAATAAAAGTGATAATGAAACAAATATTAAATATTCATAGCTATAAAGATATCACCCTTATCTTCAATCACACAATGATTTGGACATCATCCTGTTACTAGTAGGCATGAGTGAAACTCCCACCTTGTTTAACAAAAATATGGCAAAAAGTTTGCTGAAGTTTTCCAGTTTTTGTGCCTTAGATTTTGCGCCTCTAGTGCGTCCCCGACAAATTTGGTTGCTAAGAAATGTTTTTAGTGTTAGTGTGCACATGTCTATCAAGCAACTGGCATATTATGTCCTCCATTTTATTTCTTGTGTGTTTGAGAGTTCTGGTTGCTTGAATGCCGGTTAATGGGGTGTTTACTATCTATTTCATCAGATAACAAATACCTGTTGAACTTGCCAGAAATCCAGTATGCTGATAACGTCCTGTGTTCTCTGCATGTACTTACTGTACTCACTTACATTATTCTTAGCTATCTTTGGGGACTAAATAAATATACCCTTCTATGTTATGGATAATAGTAGGAGAAGGCCATAAGACTATCTTGTTTGTGTTGTCATGAAACAGAAGGGTGATTTCTTCTTGTGATTTCTTCCTGGTGATTATGCTAGTAAAACATTTTCAGTCCTAGATCATTCTACGACTGGAAATGTGTTATTGTCATAATCACCAGGTCAAAATAAAAGAAAAAAGGCCTTTAAAAAAATGTAGCCACTACATTTAAGGACTGGCAATCTGCGATACATTACGTTTTTGGTTTGGGGTTTAGAAATGCTTTAACCTTTTTTCATCCTTATTCATCTCTGCAATTATTTTTTAAGGCCCTCTGAAATTTCTTTTGATAGGCACATGGCTCACTTAAATAGACAGACATTGTTAGAAACCAACATTTACGTGTATTTTGTATGGGGCATGCCACCTTTAAATCACACTGATTAGAATACAGTCCTTTTTCCCCTTTTTTCAAGATGTCATTCTCATAAAGGTTCATATATTTTTTTTTTTCTCCAGGGGACTTGGTTGTTCAAACCATTTGTTTACTATAGATATTGCAATATAAAGGTGACATGTTTTTTTAAATAAGACTTTTCTTATTTATCACTATAACATAGTCCATGACAACAGCTCGTTTTTGGAGCCAACCTATGCTGTAATCTATTTACGCTAGCCATTCGAACACTAGCTAATTTTTTCCCACAGGTTCACTTTAAATTCCACTAAAATTCTTGGGAGTCAGTGCGTACAGAATCCACATCGCCAATTGTTATTCACTGTGGTTTTCCTTTAACAGCATGGAGCATTGTATCAAGTGAGCTGAAAGATTTGAGTGACAAGGGAAAACATTTAAATAAAATCACTTATGCTGCTATTTACTAGAGAAACGCACTTTCAAATGCCAGCGGCTCTGGCTCTTATTTATGAATCACAAGGAGGTCCTCGGGTAAAAGGCAGAGAAGCGTTGTACGCGATCCTCAGCCAGTCCCCCCCGCCAGTGGCAACACATTGACACAAAATTAATGTGCAGAGAATATTTCCTCCAGAAAGTGCTAACACAACAATGCATCAAAACTAACTGTTTCCAAAAGGTAACAATACAGAGGCGTGATGTGACTTTCATCTTGTACAAGTGAGGAACAGCAGCTATGTTAGGACAAAAGGTGGTGTGATGCCCAAGATAACAAGGCAGTGACATTGTTCCATGTTTTACTCAACTGAACAAGAATGGACTCCTGGCTAGGTTAAGACTGTAAGCTGCTATTATTTATGAAACAATATCAGAGCCTTACATTTTAAATGTAAAACAATACGTATGTAATTTGAAAGAATCTCTATCTTCCTTTTTAAAGCAGGCACGAATGTCAGCTATATCTAAATATACTGGGCTGCTCAACTAAGCCTAACAGAAAGTCCAAGAGGTGTAGGAAAAAGAACGACCGAATTAAACAATTTGAATGGGGCCATTTTAAGAAATAAGTAGGACTATGACGAAGATCATTTGTGTTGGTTCCTAGTACCATTGTAAATTAAAGGAGAACTATGAGGTGAGTGCTTTTCACTCACCTCATAGTTCTAGCCAACCTGTGACAATGAAACTGTCACATCTCGGCTCAGTAGATCGGGAAGTGAGCGAACACATAGCGGTGTTCGCTCACTTCTCGATCCTGTCACGGCTCTCTGCCGTGACAGGGGAGGGGCTGGATTCCCCCCTACCCGCTCCGATCCTCCAGCGCTGACTGACAGAACGGACTAGGGAGGGGGCGGGTACAGCTGGCTCTGCCTTTAGATAGGCAGAGTCAGCTGTCACTCACGCAGCTGGGCGGATCCAGACATAATTGTCGGGATCCACTTCAGCTGCGGCGTCTCAGTATACAGCTTGCGGTATACTGCGGCATCTCAGTATACCGCGAGCTATAGCTCGCGGTATACTGAGCTTAGGGTGACGGGAGGATGCTAGTTTGTGTCCTCCCGTTACCCTAAGGAGAACTATGGGGAAAAGCCCTAACCCCATAGTTCTCCTTTAAGGTTCAAACTAGAGATAGGCGGTGAAAACATGCATGATGGAAACAGAGGAATCATCTCTAGCGCTGCTGTTACTTGTGAGCCCAATAGAAAATGAAAACAATAGAATGAAGCTAGGTGTGCAAGACAAGCTCTAGCCAGTTTTTTAATTTTAATTCAATTTAGTATAGAGTGCGGAAAAGTTAATATTTCTGTTAGGTTTATACTTCTGTCTGTGGCCCCATTGGGGAGATTTTTCCTCACTTCCTCCACACACCTCTGTCTCAATGACACCTGTACAAGAAATGGGAACCACTGGTATAGGAAAGTATGGACAACAATAAAACCACTAAAGATGTTATTTTTTTCTTTTGTCTATATTGCTATTTGGAGAGTTTTTCTATTGCTTTTTGTCTCGACAGGAGGTGAGGGGAAATCTCACCAACAGGGGCATAGAGAAAAATGAAATCCTGACAGAGGCTTTAATCTAGGGATGTTAAGATACCAAGTACCGTATTCGGTACAATTACAAGTACAGATACTTTTCCAGCCCCAAGACTAGACTAGAGAAAAACTCAAAAGTCAGGAGGCAGCTGTCATTTTTAAGGAGCATACGGGCTCCTGTGATTTGTGCATTCCTGTTTAATGTATGATTTTTTTTTTATACATATATACAAGGGATGCACCATTTTTTCAAGTACTGATACTTGTCCAAGTACTGAAACATTTTTGTTTATTGTGACAGTTTTTCTAAAACAATACAGACTAATGATTTCAAGACAGTGGGGGAGCACCAGAGCCAGGTTCCAGCTACAACCACTGGTAGTTCTCGTGAAAATGCCAAGTATCGGCACTGGTATCTGAACTGGTGTCTGAACATCCCTACTTTAATCCTACCCTAATATATTGATAAGAGTGGCTATTTTTACACAGAGATTTCCTTCATGCCTTAAAAGTTCAAGTGCTTAAGATCACCAATTATACAAGATCTAAATTTTCCAAACCTCACGCAACATTGTACCATGCATTGGATAGTGGGCAGGATCTGGTCATTTAGGGCAACCACAAGACTTTACATTTTAAACAAACTACAGCTTGGAGGGTAGATAACATGTTGAGTGAGATGTTACATCTTTGTTGGACTCATAAAAATCTACTCCTTATTTTATTTTTTAGGTAGCACTGGATAGGTAAATGTTGAACATTATCGTATATATACAAATAACATTGGCAAGTATATTTAGGAAAACATTGTTCTCACAGCCTGAGAGATGACGCCTCCTTAAAGCAAGGGCACACTTGTCTTCCTAGAGCACCAGAGGCTGGAAATTAGGTTCTTAATACAAGCTCCATCATGTGCTAGTCTCTTATCACTGAAATTTCTGAATTAACCCTATGCACACTGCTATACATCCTTACATATTTTTAGCAAACTTTTGCTTAAAAACAGGAATGCTTGGTTTGCATATATTGCAATACATGTTTAGGCTGGCCAACTAGCACAAAGTGATCTCTCTGCACTTGTGGTTATAACCCTTTAACACCTCAGGTGCTATATATACACGAGGTGCTAAAGAGGTGCTAAAGGGGCATGACTACATGTGAAAAGAGATACCTTTGACAGACTTGGCCAGCTTGAACATATATTGCAATATATGCTTGCCAAGAATCCCTGTTTTATTCAAACATTCGCTAGATATATATAGTAAACTGTAAGGCCCCATTCACACCTAGGCGTATTGTAATATGCGCGTCTGTCGCGCGATTCCAAAGGCTACTTGGCTGTATCCCAATGGAAAACGCCCTACAAAACGGCCCAAGGTAATCCCGGGACCTTTTCAGGCGTGGGCCGTTTTGTAGGGCGTTAGGGACGGGCGGAAATACGCCAAGGTGGGAACGAGGGCATTGACTACAATGCAATTTATATTTTTGACCGTTTTGCAGAGCGTTCGTCGAGCGTAGAACGCCGTACAAAACGGTCAGGTGTGAACGAGGCCTAAGGGTGTATAGCAATGTGAGGATTATTTCAGACATTTCACCTAAACTGTTTTATTTGTAGGCATATGTAGACCTAGAAGAAAATGTACCTCATAGCAACTACAACATATGTGGAAGTGCTTCTAAAATAATACCCAGAGTTGCTGTCACCCTTTTTCCTTACATTTTACTTACATACACAAACATAAAAAAATATTGGTAGCACACATTGCACCTATCAACTACTGCCTAGCCCAGAGGCCAGAAAGAGTCATAAAGTTTAATAACCCAAAACACTAGTAACCTCATCTACTTTATCCTGAGCTGTGTCCAAAATGGCACGAACTTAAGCAATCCAATATCATTATAGTTTATCTTCCCTCTAGACGCGATCTGGAAATTTCCTGCCTGAGGCCAGAAGCAACAGGCACTAGATGCATAGGTTTATGTACAAGACCTAAATTAGCACTGTGTGTTTGAAGATCCCTCCTGGTGATTTAGAGCCAATGCCCTTTATGCCTCTTTATTAAAGCAACTCTGGTGGTCAGCATTCAGGACACCATAAACATACATTATATGATCCCCACTGGGAGCAGTAGAACCATTGCTTTAGGCGAATAGGACATCTGTAGTCACTGTGAGGTCACCACACTGTGAATCTGCTTTAGCATTTCCCTACCTCAACCTAACAGCTACATACCTTGAGTGAGCTGGGAAGTTGACAACACCATCACTAGACATGCCAATAATTTAGATAAACCAAATCACGTCCCATCACAGCCTCTTAAAACTACAACCGAAGCCTTTCTAACTACATTCCATAATTGTATCCGAGGCTTTGAAAATATCTTAAGACTTCTCTATTTATCTGCCTGGTGAGGCACAACACTTTCTTATTAAAAACATATCTATCATGTTTAATGACTGGATTCCCCCCTCCTCCCCGCCTTTAATATAGAACAATGACAGGTGTGAGGAGGAGATGAGAATCAGATGCTTGGGCAATATGCTCACAGCTCCAAGACTCCTCAAACATCAGCATTCCATCCTGGTGCCAAAAGAGGGGAAGAGATTAAAAAAAAAAATAACACAGAGATTACACGGCTGTGTTAGGAAGAAAATAGTACCATTTGCAGTTGCTGATAAAAGCATGTTGAAATGCATATGGAAAATACTATTAGAAGGAAATCCACAGTGCTGAAGTAAAATGGGTCATTAGGCTTTCGTGTGTGGAAGAGTGTCTCCCATCTGACAGTGCAGAATGGTCCCGTTCCTCACAGCTTATGCTCCCACTTACATTAAACAGACAAACAGATTGACTATTTTGCATTTCTCATTTGACAACAGCTTGTCTTCATTTGCAGCACGCTGGTGGCGGAGCTGAAAGCATGGCGACAACGGGTACGCAAGGTCCTGCTTTTGAATAACAGCAGATGCCAACATTTAACTTCAAAATCAATCAGCTTTTTCGCTTTTCTTTTTTCACTTTGAGTAGATAAAAGGTTTTAGTGAAGTGTCTTTAGAAAAAAAAAAGAAAAAGAAAAGTTGATTTCGCGGTGGAAAAATCATAGTGAGGACCTAAACAGAAAAAAACCCGGGAGTGCTGATTGGAGGAGGAAATTTCAACATTCATGGTGCATGGTCATTTTCATGTTAATTATAATAAGTTCTGTTTGTGTATTACAAGTAGAACTGGCAAGGACATTTTTGAAATTTTTTTCTGAACGGCAATGAGGGTGACAATGACTAAGGTAGGCAGGTACGAGTGCAGCATTTGTTTGTTTGTTTGTAAAATAGATCCAAACACTAACTTGATACGTTTTATGGGGTTATTCACAAAAGGGTGAAGAGTTTGGAGAAGGCAGGAGAAGTGAACAATCTAGACCAGGGGTGCCCATTAGGTAGATTGTGATCTACCACTAGCTCTCAAAGCTGATGCTGGTAGATCACAAAGGGTGTGAATGGCGGTCCCTTTATTCCATTTTCGTATATTTATTTATCTGTGCACACATGATTACATATTAGCCTGTGTCTGCTGAGCCAAGCTCACTGACAGCTTTCTGGTGGATTCTGGTGGTTGAAGTGCTATGTATTACATCAAAGAATATTAGTTTACACAGCCTGTTGCACTGCACTGTTTGCAAAAAAAACAGCAAGGTGAGACAGGAAAGAGCGCGAGGAGAGACAGCCAGGAGAGAAGACAGCCATGAGGGAGAGCAAGGAATGACAGCCAGGAGGGAGAGCAAGGAAAGACAGCCAGGAGGGAGAGCGAGGGAAGGTTTTTTTCATTGGTAGATCTCATGAAGCTCGCCATTTGAAAAGTCGATCTTAACACAAAAATTGTGGGCACCCCTGATCTAGACCAAAATAGCTGATTTGGAAAAATTCTCCAATTCAGCTCACTTTCCAGTTCAGCTATGTTGTCCTAGATTGTTCATTTACCCTGCCTTCTCCAAACCCTTCACCCTTTTGTGAATGACCCTATTAGTTCTCTAAAACCCTTTGTCTTATAAACAACTGCCTTCTTTGTCATAAAATATTATTTTAACTTTTTTTAATTCTTTTTCAGCGCTGATCTCTTCCAGTCTCTTTCATCCTCTTCCAGTATGCATGCACTTGCTTCAGCATCAGTTGCACATTCTTGCTCTGGACCTGCTTCTTTATAGTGACAACTGTGGACCATGCTTGTGCAATGTGTGTTTGAAGTCTCCACCAGAGGTGCATATGTCAGGGTGACAATGCAAGAGCACAACCGGGAAAAAGTTGTCATCCCACAACAGAAGTTTCCTGAACAAGGAGCTTCATGGCAGGATCACCATTTATTCTTTTCCTGTAAGATACAAATTTAAAAAAAAACTTTAGAAATTATATTATCTTACTAAAGTTTCTACAGAATTTAAAGGGTTATTAAACCCTTGCGTGTTTTTGCATATACGCACAGACACCGTGGGACATCAAAGGAGGACAGAGGAGTCAGCACTGGATTGGAGATCTGCAACAAGCGCTGGAGAGAAGGCTGAAAAGGACAGGAAAGAAGAAGATCGATTTAAAAGACATCTAGGGTTTGAATTAAATATATTTTAAATTATATTTTAGTTTTTACTCTTTGAGTGGAAACAGACCCTTTAGGTATTTCCTGTTTTTAAACAGCATATACCAATGAGTACCGAAAACCATCCTCAACATTTGCCTGCTCTCTAGAGATTAATAAATGTGGGGAAGGACTAAATAGCCAATTTATGCTGTTGGTTATGTCAGGTGTTTAGTTTGTGCCCGCAGTTTTTTCTGTGGCTATGTCAAAAAGTTAACTGGATCCATTGTTGGAGACCAAGGAAATATCAAGCCTTAAAAAGCACCTAAATCATTCACACTCTCCCCCTCCTGCAAGCACTGCTTGTCTGAGGTCACAAAGTATAAATACAGTGGGAGAATCCTTGACCCTCCCTCCAACCGTAGCTGTCATGTCAGTATTTTCATCCCTGAAGCAAAAGTAATCCTCCAAGGCTAAATTCAATATGAGCATGTAACAGTATTTATCCTGAGGTTACAGAAAATGACCTCTAGATGGAATGCCACACTAAGATGCCCCAGTTCACTTCCTTGGCTGTAGTCTTTCAGGCACATTTACCTCAGGCCTGGCTCTTTCACTTGGTTGCTAGTAAAAATAACTTGGGTGCCATTCCCTATGTAGAACTTAAAATGATTAAAGAACTGCAGTAGATGGGAAGAAGGTTGAGAAACCCAAACACACTCCATCTTCAAACTCAGGGTGACTTCTAATCCTCTGAATACTTTCCATGTCCCCACAGACTATGCTGGCCTATAGCAACTTATTGGTCTTGGGCTCTTTAGGGATCAAGGTTCAAGTGGTATCTTAATATCTTCTCCTCAGGCAAAACAGCTGAGAAGGATCCTGTGGTTAATCTCTCCCTTGGCCATTCACTCACCACCTCTCTGCAAGTGGAGGACAGCCAAAGGTACTAGGCTAGCATTTTGAAATCACCTGCCAGAAGGGAAAAAATCTCTAGCACTCAACCCCCTGGGCCAGGAAACACATAAATCAGAATACCATCTCTATGGACAGGAGCCCAGAGAACCAAGAACATTTTGGAAAGGTTGTTCTAAATATTTTCACCTCCTTACCTACCACCAGCACATTCACAGTGCTGGAGGACACGCTGCTCTGTGATTGACTGTGCAAATAAATATTCATAGCTCAGAAGTTACAAAGACTACTGGAGCATCCTAAAGAGAAGCCGATTAAACTTGAAACATTTGTATTTAAAGTAAGTACCTGGCTATCTGGTGAATGGTTCTATATTTTGTTTAGATATATCGCATGATTCCCTTTATCCTTATTTTTCGGTGTCTCTGAATCTGTTCTTGAAAAATATACTGCTAGCATTTCCCTAGTTCTAAGTGACACCCTTCACAGAGAGGAAGAAACTATAGTATGGGATCATGTAACCAGAAGCTGCAGTCACATCTAGAAGCAATCATTGCCTACTGAATCTTGCTTAAGTGGACTGAACTGATTCATATGTTATAATGCATTTTACAAAACAACACATTGACAATTATCACGCTTTAAAATAGATTTATAAAAATAGTAACTCACAAAGTTCCGTAAATGTTTTTGAAGGATTCATTAAATAAATTCAATTTAATGGTCTCAAATTCAAGACATAAAAAATAATTTGGTTTGTGATTTTGTTACAACTTTTGAATAATTTGTTGGGCTTTATCAATATATCACCAACATAAACAATGACTAATCAGTCAGATCAAGAAGAGCGTTGCTGATAACTGCAACAAATAAAATTGGGGCTGTTATCAATAACAATCAATGAAACCCAATCTGTCATTTTGGAGCTGAAACATTTTGAGAGCATATACACATTTAGCAGCTTGTGGGATGGATCATGTGTTCTCTTATCGACCTAAGCCTTTTCAGACACCTTTTTCAATAATGTAAATGTTTTTGCATGCCTCTCTTTTCTTTCTTTCTCCCTCAACTTCCAAGTGGTTTACTTCATGTTTAAGAAATAGTATTCAGTGAAAATCATGACTAACCAGTGTTCTGAATCTAAACGCCAGCTATGAGATTGTGTACACAGCTAAACAAGACAGCAGAGGGGCATACCCGCCTTCCGCTCCTCTTGTACGGATGGGACCTACCTGGATTTTAAACCCACAGGAGCAGTCAAAAAGTGCAGAGATAATGCTTGTCTTTCTTTTTTGAACGTCCAACATGCTCTGAAATGGGAGGATCGTGGAAGGAACCACGAAAAATACTGTAAACTATTATACAAATAAATATTAAAATTATATAAAACAGTGACAGCAGTGCTTCTATCCTTATCACTCCACCCAGGGCAGCGAAATTACCCCGTAGCACCTCTCTGTGTCATGCCTACTGAGCATGTTGCAGAGAAAATCTCTTCTCATTGCCATGTCACTGCATTATATGTTCCAACTAGAGCCCCCATAATGATCCTTCCCTAGTAACTCTAGACAAAACACAACACAGTTCCATCATTTTCATAATAAGTACTGGAGTCTTCCACAGACAATGTCTTGCTTCTGTGGGACTTCCCCTGCCAAACCTAAAAAAGGAGCAATAAATGCATTACAGGAGGGATGGCCTACTCATCCAGGTCTTCTGTTTTTCATCTATGTGCTGCTGTACAGCACCAAGCCAACGTGTGTTGAAAAAGCTCATGGTGATCTGGTGTTCTAGGACATCATACCTTACCCAAAGTGAAAGGGGTGATCTCAGCCTCTCTCACTTAGTGATCTATATTTTTGTAACTTATGGAAGTTATCTAAATAGTATGGATATTACTTCCCACCATACTTTGGTCACATCATGGCGGTTTACAGAGTATTTACCATAAAACACTAGGGCAGTAGGGTTAGACGGTACAGCACCAAGCCTCAAGTACACAAATCATAAAAACTTTTTCCTGATTTAGTTTTTTGCCTTCTGACCATCCCTACCTACGTTTGGCAAGAGGACAATAGGCTAGAGGGGTGTAGGAGATCTTCAGAAGAATCCAAAGACTCTCTATAATTCGAGAAATAGAAAGAATATCTCCTTTCTCTATACTATACAGTTGAAAAATGGTTCTGCATATAAAGCAGACATCATGTTGTCTCCAACAGCACATCGTAGCAGTAGTTTTTACTAAAATGATCACATGACACAAAGGGCAGAACTTAAGGGCATCATTATTTAGGTTTGCTAAGGCAGCATGATGTCTCAAAACTATCCAAGCCAAGAACTTTTCTTCCACTACTGTCTTCACATTGACTCTCAGCCAGGAGGCCGAGTGATGCTTGTTTACTGATGCTGCTGGCCAACTCAGAAGAAAAGCAAGAAACGTCTAAGAAATCTACTGACCCAGATTATGGGACTTTCAAATGATGATTTCAATCCATCCAGCGGTGCACCTATGTGTTAGAAATTAGAAACTTACCCTCAACTCATTGCATCAAACTTTAAAAACTTACCCAAAACTCATCTGTTCACTTTTACCTTCAGTGTTCATGTTTATGTTGCAGCACTAAATGCAAAGAAAAAGAAACTGGACATCACCTAACTTTACACTGTTGATGTCTATTTTTTTTTTTTTTTTTGTGACCATAGGCTCAATGTAGGAAGATTCACAAAAGAATAGGGATCCTTATTGTCAGCCATGTGTCATTTTTAAATCTCATTGGACTCGGCTAAAAATAATGTTTTGAAAACATTAACATTTTCATCATAGGCTTTTGAGCTTTATGAGCTGAGCCCAAAAGTTCTAGTTTAACTGCACTGGAATGTAATCAAATAAGTAGAGAGCTCCAGAAGACTCATTGGTTCTGATTTACTAAAGGCAAATAGGCTGTTCACTTTGCAAGGTCATGTTCTCTTAACTTAAATGGGGTAAAGCTCTTCTGACTTCCATCATCCAAGAATGTGCAATCAAAAATACGGTTTTATATTTTCCTTGCACATAATTGGGTATTCTTTGCAAAGTGAATTTCCATCATTTTCACCAAGTGAGAAATCTCTTGCAAAGTGAACAGCCTATTTGCCTTTGGAAAGTGTCCAATCAGCTAGCAGAAAAAGGACAACATCAAATATGTGTTTTGTGCTGCATGAATTGGAACATGTTTCAGGAAGCAGACTTGTTGCAGCTGAGCAATGTTGGCAATCAGTGTGCTTGTATTCATTGAAAGAGTAGAACAGCAAACGACAGACTGTGCAAAAGTCTATCACTGCACCATAAGCACAAACAATAAAGATGTGACTGCTATACACCCAGAAACACAGCTCCCATTCACACATTTCCCCATTTGTCGCATGTTTCCCAAAGCAAGACAATGCTGAACATGAAGAATCCTACTATTGCCAATGGTGCCTATACACACCTGAGCCTTGTGTCATCTGCCACTTGTAGCTTGAAGCTCGAGAAAGTACATGAGATTCTTTTTGAAATCATATGTTGTTGGCTCCATAGGCCTATTCACACCTAAGTGCTTTCTAGCTCAAATGCCTAAATGCTACAGCGCTCAACAGGAGGAATCCCATTGTTTTCAGTGACCCTTGTTCACATCATAACATACTGTCAATTGTAGCAAAATGCCAGAAGTGTGAACAAGTACACGAGCTTCTTTTGGGGCAGAGTCATGCGTTTTGGTCCAAATAGACTTCAATAGAGTGCCTGAAAATGCGTAATGTGTGGTTTTCACGTGCTTTTGTGTCTTACAACTCTTTCATCCTCTTAGTAACTACCTTTCCAAAAACACTGAAGCCAAAAAACACATGCAAATCATACAAAAAAAACATGCAAAGAAGCGCTTCAAAATCACCTGAAATACTCTCAGCTCAGGTTACTATTTCAGGCTGAAGGTTTCAAAACAATTCTCCAAAATTTGAACATTTCTTAGGAATTTTAAATTTGGTTTGGCTAGGCAGGATAATGTTCCTCTGTAAGCTTTCCATTATGGTGCGTTACCACAGGTGCATTCATTATTAATGGGCTGCCAAATCACCACAATGGATGAAAAAACATGTATGACCCTTTTTTAGCAACACAGTACACAATGAGGTATATGGTTTTTGGTGCACTGCATTGTGCCCCAATGTACAATGCAATGGCTTGCCATTCACATTGAATAGCACTGCAGTGGTAATCATAAAGCAGGTCTATTAAGATTTGCATGGCACGCACTGCAAAAACACACAACTGTGAATGGTTCCTAAGCTGTAATGTCATTCACTATTCCCAAAGGTAAGCTCCCTATTAGTTGTATAGTGTATCTGCACAACTGCCTAAAACCACATAGTGAAGCATGCACAGTGGGCAAACAATGCTGCCACTAAATTTGTAAAACACTGCGTAAATTAGTGGCGCTATTTTAAATACCTGTAAAAAAAAAAAAAAGCAATATCTACTTTTTAAAAGGGTTTAGATACACTTTAGGGCTCATTTAGACTTCTGCATCTACATTTGTTGCAGCATTTCAGTACTATTTATTTTGAATGGGACCACAGTGTGTTGGCAGCATATTCATTTAAACGCCTGACATAACAGACATTAACACACATGCACGAACACACTGCAAGAAACAAAGAGGTATTTTATACTGTATATGTCTAAACTATTTGCTTCATATACTTTAAACAAGGGATGCACTAATACCGATACTAGTATCCGTATCTGTGCCAATGCACCCGATGCCTATCCAGAAACTTCTGGTATCAGGAAGCTGGGTGGAGAGTCATTACACACTGTCCGGCTTCCTGATTGGCTGGGAAGCCAGCTCCATGCTCCCTCGTCACCAGGGAGCATGTAGCTGGCTTCCCAGGGAATCAGGAAGACGGAAGGTGAGTCATTACCCGCCCCTGGCTTCCTGTTTGGCCAAAAAGCCGGCTCCATGCTTCCTCCTCCATGCATGGAGACGGCTTCCCAGCTAATTGTCATTACAGGCCACCCAGCTTCCTTATTGGGATTTCCGCTATCCGTATTCATGATATAGACAACAAATATGGGTATTTTTAAGTGTATTGTAAACCCAAACACTAAAATCTCATATCAGCTTTAACATGTTAATATATTTTCAAATGTCATTTTCCCTCTTTAAATCTACAGCTTTCATTACATAAATATCTGATGAGCCTACCCTGCAGGTCCATGCTAAGGCACTTCTTGTTATGAGGTGACATTGCTCTGTCCCTGTCTCCCAGAAGTGCCCCTGTGTTGTCACCCTTTCTTAGAGATACCTCTTTGGCACACCATACCGATGTACCCCAGAATTCAGTGGGTGCTAGAACAACTGGTGGATGGCACCACAGTATACAGTTTGCAGGATTTGTTGTTCGTACACCATTCTGCTTCAAAATATCATCTTTATTGGTATTCCTTCAGCATGACATATAAATGCATTGTGTTGTCACCCTGTCACACAGACTTCTGATGCGGACTCTGAACTGGCCGTTTTAACAAACATGACACAAGCATGGTACACTCTGTTGCCACCAGTGAATGCCACACAGCTATGAATGGAGTGTCGGTAGACAGCATGAGGCTGCAAAGAGGTTGCAGGAGATCAGCACCACTGCGATGCAACAAAGGATGGACAAAAAGGTAAAAACAGTGTTTTATTTTTTATTAAAAAGTACCATGCTCTAGCAAACTAAATGCCATCTAGTTAGAGTTTAAATCTTCTTATTTTCATGTTTCATTAATGAATTGCGGAGTCATTATGCACACTTGATCCTAACAAAGCCAAGTCATCCAGTTTTGTCTTACAGTCTTTTTGTGTGTCATTGCAGTAGATACAATGAAACACTCTTACGCTAGAGGAAAGCAGCAAAGAGAGAGGAGACTGGGATTATAGGTAACGTTTGACCTCTGCTTGTTGGATACATTGTACACTCCTGAGAACTTGTCTTACATGAGCACCTCAATTCCCACTAACACCAAAGCATCTTTGACCTTGAGTCCGCCCTCATGGTATAATAAGCCATCAGAGGAGCCGCTGAAGCATGCACTGAAAGATTATGAATGTTTCATTACGGCTCTCCAGCCTGGATCCTGCCATTGACTTCAAGCCGTACGTTGTAAAAATACTAATTTTTTTTCCCCTCTTTTTCTTTTGTGTGATGAATATCTCGGAAACAGCTATTTCATATAAAGAGCATCATCTTTCTCTGCTCTGGAATTGATGTGTAGGGTAGACGATGAACTGAAGGGATTTAGCGCCATAGCTTAGAGACAAAGTTTTCAACAAATGTGTGTCTTTGTCTGGTTTGACTAAGTTATTCCGTTCCCTGATATGTAGTGAGTGTTATTGTGTTTCAGACATGTTACACTTGGGTGTCTGCTACTTTTCATCCTTTATATGTCATTGCCTCTCAAGTTCTAATTTGTGTACAATCTTTCTTTACTCTTGAAGAGATATGTGATGTGCAAGGAGAATTGTGGGGGCTGTTTTGGCAGAAATCAATGTCTTTGACTGTTCTTTGATATAAATCAAGAGTTAATAAATGTAATTGTAATGCATGTAGTTGTTTCATTGTTTTGTAATCATTTTAATTCTGCAGTATTATGTTTATTTCTTTGCTCTAAATTTTAGCCCCCCATTTACACTAATGTAGAGCATGAATGGATGCAAAATCGCCAAATGAGTGTCACGCTTGTGGTGTCACTCATTGTTAATAGGGATTAACTCAGGTGGAGCCGCCCACCCAATCAGCTGCAGACTGGGGCTTTTCCTTACCCACAGCTGAACATATACAAAGGGGCATTATTTCCAAAGGTAGCATGAGATCTCATTGGGTCACATGGAGCAGGGAGGGGGGCAGCAGGCACACATAACAGCTATTAACAACCTTTCCTCTGGCTGGAGTCCCACCCGACTCACTGAGGTTACTGGTTGCCAGAAGTTTGGCAGGATGCCAGGCAAAGCATAACGCTCACCTCCTGGCAACCAGCTCCATCAGTGAGCTGGGCAGGACACCGGACAGGGGTGACATGCGCGACCCTCCGCCCCCCCAGACCTGCACCGCTAGCATCCTCCAACCCCCCTCCAGACCTGCACTGCCTGCATCCAGTACCAACTACCTGCACTGCTAGCATCCGCACCCCACCCGCCCTCCACCAGATCTGCACCACCAGCACACCTGCCACAGCCTCCTCCTTGGACCTGCACCGATGGCACCCAGCACCAAAGACCTCCCCCCACCAGGCCTGCACTGCCAGCACACCCCACCCACCTCAGGAGGCAAGAAGTGTAGGGGCGCCCTGGGTAGGATGCTTGTGTGGATATCATTGACCTTATAAGGCCACATTGCCCTGTTAGGTAAATATCATTGACCAAATATAGCTATGTTGCCATGTAAGTCATTGCTGTCACTGTATCCTGCCCCTTTGCTTATGTGCAGCTGGGGGAAGGGAATTCCCCAGCCGCAGCTGACTGGGTGGCGGCAGAAAAAGGAACTTCCTTCCATGCTCAGGGGAGCTCTGGTTCGCACCAGGTTTGCTCTGAACCTGATCTCATCCCTTATTGTTAATGGCACCCCAAATGTCCCAAGTAAGAAGCTACTATTTGAATAAAAAGATGTGCAAAAACCATGCAAAGCTTGATACTCAAAAAGGTGCCTGAGCTACTTTGCTACATTTTCACATGTAGGGTAGCCCATTGAAATGAATGCATTATATCATCCTTTAGAAAATTGATCATTATGTCATTCATTTGCTGGGGGTAGAACATTTTATTTTTTCAGTATTGCCCAGAGTTAGAATTTAGTGTCACAAGCATCCTGACACCCCCAAAACCTAAAGAGCTCTGATATGAAAATGCTGACTTATGTCCACAAAATCAACTGTTGTTCCACCCCCTGCAGAAACTCTATGAGTTCTTCAAATTGAAAGGCAACCTGATTGTCCCAATAAAAGGGCATGGGAAGCATTTGATTTACATATCAGACCATCTTAGGTTTTAGGATCACCATACATGTTATGATCTCTGTACAATCAACTTTAGATATACCAAACCTATGTGATAAAATGGCCTAGCTAATATATCCAATCAATTTGTATCCAATCTGGCAGGCACTTGCACTGCATAGCTGTTGGTAGATCTAAAGAAGAGCAATCAGATTGTAACATTCGTGGTGAGCTTTCGGGGTGCAGAAGTGCTTATAAAGTAAACACAAGCGCTTTAGAGTATGTGAATGTCATACAGGGTATTATTTTCACAAAGAAAAGGTTTATTTTCAATGAGCCTATTTAAGTACACCATCTACCAGTGTTCGTAGCCAGGGATTTGTTTGACTTCAGTTTGCTATCTTAATATTATTTGTTTTTAATATTGCACAGAGAAATACTGAAGAACAAGGATTTCACATTTTCCCTTTCCATCTAAGGAGAGATTTTGAACTGTAATAATGTCAGCAACATGTAACTCAATAATACTGATTGCAGACAATGACAACCACATTGTAAACTAGGTTTGAGCCGAGCATATATAATATATATCTGATTTCTATATCGAACATATCCTGACTTGTTTATAAAACATATTACATGGCGCTTCTTTAATCCACACCTTCAGAGCCCACTTATCGGGAAAGTTAAGCAGTTACATTTTCGGGGGGCTTAAACTCGTAAGCTTTGTACCAGGTGGTGAAAGAAGGTTTTAAAGGATAAAGTCATCAACCGTAATGCAATCCCCAGTCTTATCTGTAAGGCTTTTTCTTCAAGCTCCGTAGACTGCAAAGTCCTAATGAAATATTTCTACAACAAATTGCCAGATAAAAGCAAGTGGGCAGAATTCATATTAAACTTAACGGAGTGGTTTACAGCAACCAGGAGTCTTTACAGCTGCTTTATGTTGTAAAAAATAACAATAAAAAGGCTTTTTTCCCCCATTTTCTGTATACGCAGGTACTGGCCGTAGCTGTAGGCTATTTCGTTCATGGATTTTAAAGGGGAAGATATTAAAAGAGAACTACAGTCAGGTTTCAAACTTTTGTTCAATTTACTTAAAACCTAAGTCCAGTCTGCGCTAAGAAAAAAAATCTCAGTCCTTAGCCTCTCGTAAAAATAAAAGGGTGCAATACTTACCCGCTCAACAATCCTGTGCTGCTTGTCATCCAAGTTGAATGATGCCCACCATCAAGGCTCCACCTCCCCACCCTAGACTTACAGGAGAATGGTGCAGAGAGCTGAGCCACGTCTTTATGTGATGCCGCCCACCGTAGCAATTAGGATCCACCCACTCCTGGAGAAGATGAAGAGGAACTGTGACATTACACGACCAGACCAAAGAGGGCTGCAAAAAAGGTAAGAATACAGATTTTTTGAGGGTATGGGGGTGCTCCAATGGTGGTGGGGGAAGGGAGACAACTAACTGGGGTTCTTTTTAGGGTACAAGCTACATCACTGCCTGCACAGTAAAGGTTTGATTGTAAAATTATAATTGAAGGCTATGCAGCAATCTTCAAGGAAGCATAGGCATTTAAACAAGCCAAGGTGTAAGAAAATGTATAAATGTGTAAGGTGTACAAAAGGGTATACACAGAGTTAAAAAGGTTAAAAGTTGAATAGGGAATCTAGCTGCTCAAAAATACAAATGCAATGAAACTTAACTATCTATACTCGCTAACAAAAGTCACAATTAAACATTACTTAGGTAGAATGGTATAATGGTGTATGCCCATGCTTCATTTGTTGGGTAGAAATGGAGTCCTCACTTGATCAGAGCACATGGCAATGGCCGCTCCTCCTCCCAAACCTAGGCCAGCTCTATTCTCTCCAAAAGCCACACAGTCAAGACCCTCATCCCTTCCTGTTAGCTTCACTTCCTGTCACATCACTTCCTGTGTTACCAGACCAGCTAGGCAACTTCATTATAAAATTTACAGGTCAACTGTAACCATGAGCATGAGATGACAGGGGAATCTTCTGGTCACAAAAGGCTGGAATCAGGCTACAATTACTTTTCCATGTTTGGGCCCAGAGCCAGCCAACTACCGAGGGAAAAATGTTTCTGATTGTTATTGATCTCAGAAGGAAAAACTGCCACCGGCATCCTTCTACCAGTGCTTTCCCTCTGCTCTCAAAATCCGGTGTCCCCATTCATTGGAAAATTTCTCCTCACCATCTATTATTGTGACAACTGTATAATTTTAGGTTTCCTATCACTTCTTGTCACGGTGATAACGGTCACCAGGATAAACAGGATGAATCTCTGCAGTGTGGATACCGGAAGCAATAAAAACTGAGTTCTGAGTATTCCCTTAAAAAAAATGTCTAGTGATAAACTATGATCCCCTTGATTGTTTTGTAATTGAAATGGTTGAAATTGTCTAAAATTTGCCAACCGTATGTATTGGCAGCATTATGCTTAATGTTTAACCTATATATTATTATAATCTAATTGTTAAATCAGTTTTAGATCCACCAACAATGTAATACCTGGACCTGGATTGGATGCAAACTAAATCATCTGTATATTTAGGCCCTCACATGACATAATACATTCTAATTCGACTGTACAGATCATTCACAATTAGACCAGTTCATTGTCTGTCAGACTGTTAAGGGGCCAGAAGTAATTAAATACCTGTTCCCTTGTGGTCAGTAGGTGTTATGAATACCCCTATGTCAGTGGAGTAATACATACCCCTGTGACAATGGAAAGTAGGAGTGATAAATGCCCTTGTGTTAGTGGTCAGTGGGAGTAATGTTGCCCCATCATTTGTTCCAGTAACTAATGAGGGGAATATAGAGCCCAGCACTGGTGGCAGTGGAAGCAATATTGTGCCCAACATTGGTATCAGTGGAAGGAATTTAGAGCCCAGGTGACAGTAGGAAGAATATAGAGCCCCAGCATTGGTGTCATTGGGAGAACTATAGAGCCCCAGCATTGGTGTCATTGGGAGAACTATAGAGCCCCAGCATTGGTGTCATTGGGAGAACTATAGAGACTCAGCTCTGGTGTCAGTGGGAGGATTAAAGAGCCTCAGGATTGGTGTCAAAGGGAGAAATATAGACCCCAGCATGAATGTCAGTGGGAATGATATAGAGCTCTAGCATGGGTGCTAGGGAGGAATATAAAGCCCCAGCATGGATGTCAGTGGGAAGAATATAGAGGCCCAGCATAGGTATGAGTGTCAGGAACATAAAGCTATAATATTGGTGTCAGTGGGAGGAATATAGAACCTCATTATTGGTGTCTGGGGGGAATATAGAGCCCCAGCATTAGTGCCACTTGAAGAAATACAGTGTCTCAGCACTGGTATCAGTGGGGAAAAAAACAGTGCCCTAGCAATGATGTCAATGGAACTTACCTGTGTACAGGCTCCATGTCCTGCGACGCTCCTCATGATGACATCACAACAGGGCCTAAACAGGCACCATCAGGCAGAAGATCACTCTGTGCCAGTAATAAATGTCCAGGTGCTGGAAAACTCCAGAGAGATAAGAGTCTGAATATGTGCAGCTAGGCAGGGCATTAGCTAAATGAAACTATTGCTTGGTCTCGCATGGACAATGCACAGGCCTACTTTAAGTTTAGGCAGTAATAGGGTTTAAGGTCAACTATAGAGAAAAATAATTACCAAACAGATTAGGGACACAATTAATCACAAATCAGGCTGCCTCTCAGCAAAGCCTCTGTGACAGGCTTATAGACCTGTGCTTCTGTATTCATGGGCAGCCAAGTGAGACAATTTGCAAAGTTCTGAGACAGATTTATTACTGCAGAGACAGAATTCCACTCTTAACAGTCACATAATTAAGAAGTGGTGGTTTTTATGGTTTCCTTTTTATTTATATTTGATGTTGAAAGGGCTTTTGTTCAGCTTGGGGTGCTCAAAGCAGAGTATTCACTTGTTACTGACCATCTCTTCTTAGAACTGCCTTCTCAGCACGGTGCTACATTGCTTGAAGGAAAAAAAAAGGAAGTGCACGAACAGAATGCACCTAAACCACTGCACATTACATCACTTACATTTACCACATCAGCCCTCCCATTAAGGCCATACATAAAAGTTAGGTATACACCAGTTAGTCCTATTATCCCAGATTAAATTGCAACTAGTGCCCCTGTCTGCACAAATGTGATGTCCAGGATTTGTAAATGGAAAAATTACAAGCCCTATCTTCTACCACAGCATAGGCACTCGTAATTCTCAGTGGAGTTTATGTGCAGTAGTCCATTCTTTAATTCATCCAACCCCATAACAGAAGGTCCTAACCTCAGAACAGACCTGGGGCTGGGAGAATTGCCTGCAGGAGCCTAAGCGTTGCACACTGATTGCACTTGAAATGCTGTGCAGAGTCCAATGCGAAGAAAATAATGAATGCACATTTTTTCTTTTTGCAACATGGATGCATTTATTAATTTCTTACAAAAAGTGAAAAATGCTTTTAACGCTTATACAGGATTTTAGTAATTGGGTTTAGATCTACTTTAAAAAAATCAATTTAGCTGAACTCAAAGGCTCTTAAAGAGTTAACAAAGAGCAAAAAAAAAAGTTACAGTACAATGAAGCCAAACAATATATCTGACAGCAACAAAATTGATCACAAAAGCGCAAATTTGTTTTAATGCACACATTGATCAAAAGCTCTCATTTGTATAGTCTGTTGCCTTGTGTACCCAATACCGTAAGATGTGCAGAGAGCTCGCTTTTATATAGAAATGCAATTTTTCCTCTCAAGCGATTTACTGGAAATTATTTTTGCAAGTTTGCTATGAAAGCTTATCAGTCTAACTTGTGCTGCCATGTAGTCCTTCAGATGTGGAAAACAAGAAAGATTGCACGGTGACTACATTACAGCTGGTCACAGTGTGCGTAATTTGCTGAGGAAGCATTTTCTGCGTCTGAACAAAATCTGGTCGTTTTACTCATTTTGGCCAAAAAGTTGCTTTTCTGTCATCGATGGAGGTACTTTAGCAGGATTATTCAATAAAATAGTAAACATATAAGTTGTAATAAAAGAAACAGTAACCCATACCAACAAAACTAATTAGGGGGCTGGGGGACCAAAGCTATGAGACAAGGTTGCTAAATTTAAACTTGTTCACGCTAGTGAGGCAATTTAGAGGGGACATGATTTTGTTGTACAAAATGTTTAGTGGAGATGGCAACATCAGCAATACATTTTTTACAGTAAACCCCCTAACAAAGACTAGAGGCCACCCCGGAAAATTGGTGGAGAAAAGATTTAACCACAAAGGGAGTAGGGGCTTCCTTTCAGTCAGACTGGTTACATTTTGGAACTCTCTGCCACAAGCAATGGTATCAGCAGAGAATATTGATTCATTAAAAAATCAATTAGATACCGTCCTCAGAGACCGTAACTTACAGGGGTACAAGTACTCTTCAAAAAACTAGACCACACAGGGACTCATATATGCACACACACATGCACGAACAACACACATACATACACACAATAGGTTGAACTTGATGGACCTGTGTCTTTATTCAACCTCAAATGCTATCTAACTATGTAATTAATCAGAAATAACCCTTCAGCTCCCGTTAAAGTGGTACTCTAGTTACCATTTTCCCGTTTTTAATAGCATAGAGAAGCTTTAGAACCTCTGTCACCATTTTGTCTGTGAAACCATTAGGCAGAACCATGCTCACATTTGTCTTGGTGCCTGTTGACATCAGGGCAACAGGCAAGTCTCTGATGGCATTATCAAATGTTCTGACAAGGTTTTTCCTACTAAATTCCAACCAAGTAACCCCAGCTATAGCCTGATTTTAACATATATGTGGCAATCAGGTATAAAGGCAAACAATTATGCTGCAAGGAGTTTGCATGTTCTCCTTATGCTTGTGTGGGTTTCCTTTGGGTACTCCGGTGTCCTCCCACACTTCAAAGCCATGCTGGAAGGTTAATTGTCTTCTGTCTAAATTGGCCCTGTATGCATGTGTGACAGGGACCTTAGACTGTAAGCTCCTCAAAGGCAGGGTCCGATGTGAATGTGCAACTATGTAAAGCGCTGCGTAAATTGTTGGTGCTATATAAATACAAATAATAAATAATTATACTGGCTGAACCGAAAAATATTTGAATAAAAAAAAACAAACAAACTACTGAACCAAAGGGTGATTGCATTTGTATCCCTGCCTTATATAAAGGGCCTGCCATCCCTTGATCCCAGGGTTCTATCTACAGACCATATAAACACTGCAGCAAAGTAGTGGCTAAAAAAGCTTAAATGTGGAAGGAAGCAGTAATCAATAACAATTTCATTAAAAAAAGCAGCATCCGTATTTTTACTTATTGTCCTATTTTCTTGTCTCTTCCCAGAATCATTTGTGGCAACCAAAGCTCAAAAAAGCATTGGTTATGTGGGATTAAATCTCGCTAAGGCACTCCAAAGTGTACATTACACTTGCTACACTATATATGTTGGGATCGGTTTTAGCACTTTTTCTTTAACCCACTCTAATTGTCCTGAGTGCTTTAAAAAAATAAATAAAGAGATTTATCGCGCAAAGTGATGTTTGTATTGTAGATTCTGATGGTATTCAAAGCCTTGAGGAAAAAGAGATGTAAACATAAATTACTACTTAGAAATATGGCAATATACATTAAATGCTTAATTCTGTTTCCTGATCTTTATAGCTAAATTGCTAGTCATTCTCCTAATGCACAGGTTGTTAGAGCATTACGTAAGGGCCATCCACAATTCCTGCGCTTCCAAAGCCATTAATAGACTCATAATGGATAGCAAGTCACAAAAGTCTTTAGCGGCCTCATTCATAGGATGCGAAGAGGAAAAGATGGGCGCTTGAAAATTAGTGCGCTTAATTGCTTTCGGGTGACTTATTTAAATTAATTTATACAAGGATTAAACCCCTTGAACAGTTTAAAAGTTTAGCCGGCTACATCTATTGTAAAAGAGTCGAGGTGTCAGGAATTTTGCTCTACTCTAGGAGGATTCAAAGATTTGCAGCTTTATGTTGCATTTGTAAGTTGAGAAAATGCACTGGGGATGAAGGGGCCATTCTTGGGTACATTGGCACGTTCGAAGCAATGATACTGGTTTTACATTGTAGCCTGTACAAGGATAAATATATTGGCGGGGTATATTGTTTAGATTCGAGGAGGTGTGACTGAAGGCTGAGTATATCTAGGTGAAGAAAATAGGTCATTGTACCATTGTACTTTTGTGGTGACTTTCGGTTTTCTTATACGGTGAGAAGTTATAAGCTTCTCTACAGATTTGGAAAGTTTTATATAATAGTTTGGTGATAACCTAATGAATTACTTCAATGTAGCTTCTTCTCTTTTAAAAACAACTTCTTATATGAGCAACAATGAGACCTCCCTCTCGACCTAAACTCATAACTCTACCATGATAACAAGTACTGTATATTAGGTGGGCAAAGTAAACATCATGCCGAAAAAATGGGAGCTATAGTCTTTATCATTGGTTATGAAGATTTCAGATTATTGTGATTATTTTGTTATTTATTTTCCCATTTACCATGTATCCACGTCCCTAGGGGACGTGCTTGTGTCTCTTGGGTGCTCCCTGCATAGGGATGTGCTTTTTGCTGCTGAGAAGGGATGTTGACGCCCTGGGAGACAGAGTCGTCCACGTCGAGGACAAGATGGGGGATTATGCGGAGGCCCATAACGATCTTCTCGTCTACCAACTGGCACAGTCAGGTTCTCCGTTGGGGATTAATGGCGGTTAAGATTGTACAGCGCTCCTGCACTTGTATCACGCTGCCGTTCAGAGGCGACACCCGGAGCTTTAGGAGAAGCTGCAGGCTCTCTACATCCGCGTCTTGTCACCGTACTGCTCTACAAAGATGGCGCCGGTGTAGTCGGCTGCCGTCACGACTGCTCTGCAGTCGTGTAAGCATTTCACTGCATATCATACTTGTACGATTGTGTATGTGACAAATAAAATCTATCTATCTATCTATCTTGGTATCTTGTACAATACAGCATGGATTTATAGTAAATGCATATTTTGGTTGCTGTTTTTGATGTGCTTTTATGCCAAATGCAGGAAAAGAATGCCCAACTACACAAGCCGTTCAAAAAATGTTTTGTTAGGACTTTCACATTTTAACATTTTTTCTCCTCCATGTCTTTATAGTATGAAATTAAGAAATTTGTAAATTAGGCACAGTCACTTAGATACTACATCCACTCTCCTTAAATCACAAATAAGGCCCCATTCACACCAGATCCATTAGCACATGTTTTTCAACAAATGCCAAAGCAAGGACATCTGAAAATGAATGGGCGTGAATGGGAGCAGTTCACAGTAGTCCGTGGCATTGCTTTTTGCTGCCCTTCGCTGAGGAGGCTCTACTTTTTTCAGCACAACACAATGCACTGGTGGGAACTGCTAACGCATGTCAATGGGAAGCTATAACTTATATAGTTTAGTGTAAAATCAAACCAAAACAAAAAAAACATTTAAAAAATGCAAAGTAATGCAATGCAATGGATGTCAACAGACTTCGCAAACTCAAGTCAATGTACCTTCATTGACTCACATTTTTGGCTCTGATTCTGGTGTGATTCTGATTCTGGTGTGAGTGCATTCTTGTATGACAGTTTAAACAAGTCCCAAATCCATTTACTATGGGAGGCACAAGCCTCTATAAGTCGACTTTTACCTTCCCCGACTGAGCCAAATCCACCTTCATTTGTATATCACATGCTTCCCCTTCCAGACACTGCAGCTCACAGTGGGAGGGTATCTGCAACAGAGGCAGTGCTGTAAATGCAGACAGCAGTGGGCAGGACAAGGTGAGGGCAGGTGCTGATTGACAAGTCACAGGATAACAGGTGTAGTAGACCTTTAAAAGAGGTCTTATTTATTAGTTGCTGAATAACATAATTAGTTGCTTGTCATATTTTGGGCCCTTCACGGTGGGTTAAAAAAGGGATAGGTGGGCAGAGATAGCAGGAGAGTTTGGCCCATGAAAATAGCTGCAAGGAGTTCACTGTTAAAGGAGAACTATGAGGTGAGTAATTTTCACTCATTCTCATAGTTCTAGCCGATCGGGAAGTGAGCGAACACATACCGGCGCTCGCTCACTTCCCGATCCTGTCACTGCAGAGAGCCGTGACAGGGGAGGGACTGGATTCCCCATCCCCTGTCCGATCCTCCAGCGCTGACTGGCGGAACGGATGGGGAGGGGGCGGGTACAGCTGGCTCTGCCTCTAGATAGGCAGAGCCAGCTGTCACTTACGCAGCTGGGTGGATCCAGACATAATTGTCGGGAAGATAGAAAACAAAAGACACAAGTCTGCTCTACAGAAGAGTCTGGTTGAGAATCGAAGTTACTACCTGAAGAAAACAAAGCTTATTTTGTTACTCGTTTTGTGTTACCACTATGTTGTAAATTTTCTATTTTACTTTGGAGTAAAATTGTATTATTTCTTACCCAAACCCGACTGTTCTTCTGTGCTATGGTGTTGGAAAGTGAAAATAAGTGCTCAGCACTAAATTGTGGCAAGTGTTGGACTCTGTGTGTGCCGCAAAGTTAGCCTGGTATTCACCCTGCATCCTAGGACAAGGTATGTGTGCTGAATTATACACCCACATGCTCTGCCTGGATGTCCTGGGACACAGCATCCCTGTGCTTGTTAGATGGGAGGAACTGAGAAGCGATACATCTGAGTTCTGCTGCTAGGATCTCACCTCCACAGATTGTATTTGTGATAAAGAAGTGAGTCCAGCTTTTAGCTAAAGGCCTATGGGCACTGAACTGAAGTGGGCTTCTAGAGTACACATCAGCGCAGCCCTGCGCTCTGTATTTTGAATTTGAGACCTGTGACAGTCTCATTGTCACAGGTCGGCTAGAACTATGAGGTGAGTGAAAAGCACTCACCTCAAAGTTCTCCTGTAAACATTTATTCAATAATTTAAAGCCATACAAAAATGAATTTCATATATTTTTTTGGGGACAAATAGAGCTTTCTATTAGTGGTATTTAACTATTTAATATTTTTCACTATATAAAGAAAAAAGTATTGAAAATTTGGAAAAAAAAACTTTTTCCCTACGTTATGAAATATTGCAAACAAATAATCTTTCTTCATACACTTAGGCCAAAATGCCAAGTTTAGTCATGTTGGGCAAATAGATACCAAACATGTCAAGCCTTAAAATTGCGTGAGCTTGTGAAATCGCAGAAAACTACCATACCCAAAATTGGCCATAGGCAACACTTTAAAAGCTTTTACCGTTCATCAATTTAGTGTTAACAGTGGTTGATGGGCCTAGAATTATTGCACACACTTTGACGTTCCCGGTGATATGTAAAATGTGGGAAGCAGTAGTTGTTTTCCCACGTAGGCATGCCCAACACATGTTTGTGTTTGTATGTGCGTGTACGTGGGGACTTTCTTTGTGTTTTATTTTTTATTTTTTTATATGTGACTTTAATTTTTTTACACTTGTTTTTTTTTTTTTACACTTCAATTTATTGCTATCACATAGGGGGATAATAATTCCCCTATGTGATAGCACAGATAAAGTGACATGGTCCTCTTTATGGAGACATCAGGGGTTTGCTGGACCCCTAATGTCACCCAAGAACCCCAAAGAAGCTGATGAAGCACAGATCTGCTACAGCAGCTGGAGAAATGACAGACTGAAACCAGAAGTGCAACACACATCACTTCCGCTTTCAGTGATCAGAGGGGAGCTCAGCAAGTAGAAGTGTGCTGATCTCCCTCTGATCTAAGTGTAGAGACAAGTCTTGCTGGTCCTGGGCCCACACAGGGGACAGTGGAGCCCGGGATATCCGGCAGTGGCGGTGAAGGGGGTCCACACTTCCCCAGCACCTTACAAGCTGTAGAGCCGCCTGAAAGCTAGTATGTAAACAGCCACGGCCAGCTTTAAAAAAAATTTTTAAACTTTCCCTCTCCCACTCCAAGTTTAAAAATGGTCACTTGCATTCAAGGGTGAGCCGTCCTTCCGTTTAATTACAGTAGCCAGACAGCAAGTGGTTAACAGACAGTGGGGGGGGGGGGGCTCTCTTCCTAATAGAGACATAGCATTAAAAAGCTTACCTACGCAAACCAAAAGTTTTTAACCTTCCAAGTTTTTTTTTACGAATTCTACATTCAATACTTGTCACAATATAATTCAATAACTTAGTACATATCTGTTGTTTTTTTTTAATTATTATTATTAGTAACCAGTCATAAGTGTGTCCTGCCTATGTCAGGGTCTCTTGTGCTATATTCAGCACCTTCTGGGAACTGTATTCAAAGATCTTTGCAGGCAGCTGATGGAAGCTTTGACTGGTGTCATTTGCATAAAGTTGTCTGTAAAGGGAAAGTCCCTGCCCAAGTCTGTGCACTCTCAGCTCCTCTGCTCTGGTGGTTACGTTCTGATCCACGAAGGGTAAACACCACCATGTGACCTTCTTTCTTACATGCAGCACTAAAGTGATATTAGAAGGGATTGCTGTACATTAAAATCTCTTTTGGTTTCCTCGGCACTCCCTTGTTCTTTCTATATAAATGGAACATTGGCGCTACACCCTGCAAAACCACGAACTACTATCGTTCACTTATTTTGCATCTGATATTATCCATTAGAAATTCATTTAGCTAATAATTTCTGAAGAATTATAAGAGCGTGATGTTCCAAATCGGCTTCCGGCCTATGAAAATCAGAAGATGATTTAGGTAGATAATACCAGATCTAAACCACAAACGGGCTTTAGAACATCTCGTACAGGTGTACATTTAGCCGCTAATGTATTTGTGAGGCCGCTTAATCGCTTGATTGGAAATGTCTGGAAATGAAAGTTGCAATGCCTTTCTTTAACTGGTCTTCATGAGCGCAAAATCCATTATAGGAGCTGTACATTCATGTGTTACTGCACCCTAATAAAAAAAAAGAACACACTAGTGCTGCAGTCATCAGCACTTACCATGTCTACATGTCTGTTTATCTTTCGCATTCAATCTCTCCTCTTAAATGTCCCTCCTCCCTGGTTCCTGTCTATGGGTATCACCAGGGGCATCCCTAGATGTCTCGCCACCTGAGGCCGGGAGGGGGGGGGGGTGTTGCTCATGATGCGTGTTCCCGGGGGGTGGGGTGTTAGTGGAGTGGCGTTTAGCTGCTCTTGGTGCAGGTCTGGGTTAGAGGGGGGTGTCAGCTCATGGTGCACGTTTCTGGAGACCACTACACCACTGTGCTGCCCATTGAACTGAGTCTCCGCAAACACCTGTGAAGCTTAGTACTGCCAGGTATACTGCAGTAGTTATCACCGTCATACTTTTAAGGCAGATTTAAGACATCTTTAGAACATACTAGTAAGAAACTACTTAACTTTCATTTTTTTACAACAGGCTTTCTGTATGCAAGAGGCAGCAACAATCCCCAATTAAGTGTTCCAGAATTACAAGCAATTGTGTTCCAGAATTATTGGAAGTTGATCGGAAGGTGTAATCCAGGATAATTATTATACCTGCTGATAATCCTGGAAAACACCTGTGGAAATTCTGAAACAGATCTATTGACAATCCTTTTACGTGCGACCGTACAGTAGAAACGGTAGCACGCCTTCCATACTAATTATCGTATGATCGCGGGAATTTCCGCGATTCTCGTACGAGAATAGTACAGTGTATGGGCACCTTTTCTGGATCACACCTTCTGATAATACTGAAACACAATTTCTCCCAGTCCTGGAACACACTTTCCTCCCCTCCCCGCTTTATGTACCCTGTTTGTTTTTCTTCCCCTCCCCTTTTTTTTTTTCCTTTCTCTCTCTTTACCACTAGAGTTAAAGGAGAACTATGGAGTCAGTGTTTTTCCCCATAGTTCTCCTTAGGGTAACGGGAGGACACAAACTAGCGTCCTCCCGTTACCCTAAGCTCAGTATACTCGGA
>NW_017306479.1:863795-881706 GCF_000935625.1 Nanorana parkeri | reverse complement strand
GCCCCTCAGCGATGACCGCAATGCAGAACGGGCAGTGTGCGCATGCGCACACCGGCCCGTTCCGCAGCTGTCATACGAGAATCGAGCAGTGTTTGGGCACCTTAACAGATCCCCTATGATGCAGGTCCCCTTTCTGTTTTTATCAAGAGGCGTGCTTCATCATCATGTTCTAGGATTATCAGCAGGTGTGTTCCATGATCACAGGCAAAAGGCAGGGAGGTTGACAGCAATGTCTGGATGGAAAACTGCTCAGCAGGTAGACTGGGCACCTTCTACACATAGTTTAAATTTCACAATGTAGTGTATGATAATAGATGTACTACTGAGAAGACTGTATTACTTCATAGAATTAGCCAAATAGATACAATTGTTTAAACCTACAGTATAACCTTTTTTTTGCACTACCCAAGCAAGTTGGTTGCTGCATGTTAATTCAGCATATAAAACTGCAACGCAATTAAAAGTGCATTAACTTTACAAACGAATACCTCTCCTACAAACATATGCACATAATATGAGCGCTGAGATTTATAGCATTTTATTCTGATCAACCTTTTTAATCAAAAGGATGTTTAAATCTGACTTTTGGCCGTGTGTTTATAGGGTCAATGACAGGAAGTCAGCTCTGTCTTGGAATATATCGCTCACCTCTATACTGCCTTCATTTGAAATACAATCAGTTCGAACAAGCTCCTGAAACATATCGATTTTTCCATTTAATGTTATCAAAATTTAAACCAATTATGTTTAGTTCCCCTTTAAAGCCAAAGTTCAGATTTTTTCATATTAAGCAACTGTAACATTGTTGGTGAGTATTCTTTAATTCTCAGATATACTTAAAGCTGAATTCCCGTAAAGCAGCTAAATGCACAGATGAAATACATGTGTGGGAACGTTTTACCTGTTGAAGCCTTAGAAATTCTGTCTGTGCAGTTGTCTGACACGAGAACCCCTGGCAGGCAGCATAGCCAGGTCCTCAATCTTTGATTCAGCTGAATCATGGGCATACTCCAGCCTGCTGGCTGGACATTGACAGAACAGTAGGTCAATGATGAGGTCATCCCTCCGCTCTTTCCTTCTATCAGTATGTTTTCTAGACATGCGCAATTTGTTTTGTTCTGAATCAAAAGTCGGACATATTTTCCGAAAATTCAGACATTCAGACACATCGGAATTTCTGAATCCTAATGCATCCAAAATGTGTCCAAATCCGAATTTCTGTTTCTGAATTTCGGATCCCTTCTGAATTTCATAAAAAAATTAAGCTGAATCGGACATGTGACTTTTCTGGCCAATCAGATGTGTTTTTCGGTTTAATGCATCCGAATGGGTCTGAACACATATTTTTGTTATGGCAACATGGGAGCCATATACAGTATATGGCTCCCATGTTGCCGTAACTAAAATTTGTTTTCAGTATATATATATGTATATACATATGATACTAAAGCTGAGGCTCCTAGACGCGAATGGCATTCGGGATCCGTATTTCCGAATTGCATTTGGGAGCTCCTCAGCTTTAGTAATATATGCATATGGCTCCCAATCGCAAGTTCTCACTGCTCAACAGCTGCTGAGATACAATACCAACCATACACAGACTCCATTGCTTTCAATCCATCATACCTGACTGGCTGACCAGGACTAAGAAAGGAACAGTAATGCACAGACATTGTTCAGCACTGCTAGCGCTGGACTTAAGGAAGAATTCTGGGCAAAATTTGTATGAATCCCTGCAGTTGGGCTACCTCAGCACTGCGAGGGTTAACTGCACGTTTTTGTCTAGGGAGGAAAATAACACAGTTTTACTCACCTGACCCTCGGAGCCGGACGGCTGTGAAGTCGCTCTCTCCTGCCTGCCTCCTCCTCTGCACCAGTGATGGTATGCCCTCGGCGTCCTCACATCCTATACACTGTGTATAGAACGTGATGACTCAGGGGCCTTAGACCACAGCAACAGAGGGGAAGACAGGATGAAAGGGCCGGTCTAAGAGCAAGACAGTTTGGAGGATCGGGTGAGTATAACTTTGTTATTTTCCTCCCTAGACCAAAATGAGCAGTTAACCCTCGCAGTGCGGGGGTAGCCCAACTGCAAGGGTTAATACAAATTTTGCATATATACTTCAAATGAGCTCAGGATGGAGAGCGTGGAGCAGAGCAGAGAACGTCTGTTCACCGCTCTGCTCTCTGTGATCAGCGAGACTGGAGCGCTGTAATCACAGCGCCACCTGTCTCATCTGTCACTAACTACAGCTGCTGTCACACAGGGCCGGCCTGTCACACAGGCGCCCTGTGCGAGAAAGCCTTACAGCGCCCCTCAGTGACCACACCCCTCAGTGGCCACACCCTTTAGTGGCCACACCCCCAGTAACCGCACCCATTTATCACCCATCATGTGTGCATGCACCCATGTAAATACTTATTATACTTTCTATGTATATTTGGAATCCAGGTTTTAACTTTGTTAAGATATTTTAGAGCAGTGTTAGCCAAACCTCGGCCCTCCAGATGTGGTGAAACTACAAATCCCGTCATACTCTAGTAATCCCCATCAGTCTTGGGAATGCCTCATGGGATTTGTAGTTCCACCACAGTTTGGCTACCACTGGTTTAGAGGATCTTTGTCTTCATCTTCATTGACTCGCACATTTGCATTGCTTCTCATTATATAATCTGAAGTTTGAGTGTTCAACAGAGAGACAAATCTAAATGGGCTGCACAAAGCCCACAACATGTAAAAACGTTTTTTCACATTGAGTAACATAACCATGACTAAGCCTCCAGTGAAAATGATGGGGCTTTTTTTTTTCTTCTACAATCGAGTTCTGATACTGATGTCATCATGCTGTATCATTCAGTTACCAGCAATAGTCGAGCATCCGTCTTATTTTTAGAAACCAAACAATCATTTCATCATCCTCGGCACTCATTGTCGATGGGCCTGACCGAATGTGACACTCACTGATTGTGTCATCTGCGGCGTCCTCTGTACCTGCAGTTCAGCTGAAGCGCTCAGCGAGGTGGATTGGAATAAACACAGTGCAGAGTCAAGTTCGGTTATTATACTTTCTCCATTGTTCATCTTCCATTATTACAATTACGGTTCAAAGCGACCTCGTGTTTAGCAATTCTGCTTTGTAGTATCAGGCTCCTTCATTTAAATCCTGGTCAGGATGCTATATGCATGGAGTTTGCATGTCCTTCCTGTACTTGGGTGCAGGTACTCCCAGAGGCGTATCTACAACAAATTGTGTCCCTTGCGTCCCACCCATAGCATTTTTTTTTGCTGCAAGACAATGTGTGTGTGGCTCCTATGTGTGTGCATATGAGATACTCACATGCAATGTGTGTGTGGCTCCTGTGTGTGTGCATGTGAGATAGTCAGAAGCAATGTGTGTGTGGCTCCTGTGTATGTGCATGTGAGATAGTTGCAAGCAATGTGTGTGTGGCTCCTGTGTATGTGCATGTTAGATAGTTGCAAGCAATGTGTGTGTGGCTCCCGTGTATGTGCATGTGAGATAGTTGCAAGCAATGTGTGTGTGGCTCCCGTGTATGTGCATGTGAGATAGTTGCAAGCAATGTGTCTGTGGCTCCTATGTGTGTGCATGTGAGATAGTCGCAAGCAATGTTTGGATGCTGATTGCCATACGGATCTAGGAGCCTTCACCTTTAGTAATATATGTATATGGCTCCCAGACCCGAATGGCATTAGGGAGCTCCCGCATGCAATTCTGAAATTCAGAACCCGAATACCGGGTTAATATTCGGGTCTGGGAGCGATATACATATATTACTAAAACCGAGGCTTCCAGACCCAGCGTATAGCTGGGAGAATACCATTCACACAACACTACTGCCAATAGATGGAGCCGAGGAGCATTGGAAATTTCTATGCTCTTCATCGCCATCTAGCGGCAGTTGTGCTATGCGAACGCATGAAAACGTATGAATCAGCTATCAAGTGTATCTTTCTTAATTCTACTACCTTACGCACATTTTGCAATGGTCTGTAGTGGCTACAGACCTGAACAAAAGCTGGAATTGATAATCCCGGCTATGGAGAGAACTATAGGATGTGGGAGCGTGTATAGGGTAGTACAGTATAGACTAGGATAATATACTGCACATATATTGTAAAGGGCTTGCGTGTGCTACATTTTTTTCTTCTATTCCAAGGATCTGGCCTTCTTATAACCTTCCTGTCCTGACACAGGGGTTAACGTCACAAAGTGATGACAGCAAAGGATTTAACCTCCTACAAATCACTGTAACCAGTACACATCTGAAAAAAGCCCTGCACATTAATATGAATAATACCCTGCTTTACTTGTTATACACCACCAGGCTGACAATGAGCTCTCTATTACTGACTGCTGACACTACGATCCCCTGTCATCATGTGCCTTACCCAGCCATTACATATTTAATAAATTCATTTCATTTACATCTTGGGAGTCCTTGTTTGAAATCTGGCTCAGGGCATAAATCACATTAATTCAGCAGTTTGGGCAGATCTGTGTGTAATTGTCTTGTTACAAATAACACAGAGATATTGGCAGTGGGGAAAACATTTGCTGATTTGTGTACCGCATAGAAATGCAGCTTTAGTTAAGTGGGGAACATAGGCTGTAACCTTCCGACCTTCTAAAATAGGGAAAAATACTCTGTGTTCAGCCATGTAAGGTTACAGATGAATATATATAGATATATGCATATTTAGATCTATATCTATAGATCTAGATATCTATCTATAGATAGATAGATAGATAGATAGATAGATAGATAGATAGATAGATAGATAGATATATCTATAGATATCTATATATTTAGATATAGATATATACTGTAGATAGAGAGAGAGAATAAATATATATATATATATTTATTCTCTTTCTATCTATCTATAGTATTTATATTTAATAATACATAAAGGAAAAAATATGATTAATATTATTGTAAAAATTAGAATAATATAAATAATACAAGTATTTTTTCACTGTTGTCCTCTATGTTGTAGTAGTTAGTTATTATTGTTTTTTTTTTTTCATTATTATTAGAGCTATATAGTTTGCTATGTGTTTCTATTTACACAGCATAATGAAAAACAAACAAACAAACAAACAAACAAATGTCATATTTATAATATAATTAATGATAATAGATGTTGTGTTGCAGCAGGCAACATGGCTAAGCGCCTTCACAGTGATCTGTGCTTATAGAAAGACTTAGGACAGAACTATGTGGATTGTGTTTCTCTCATTACCTTCATTAAATACAGTGTAGAAGCCAGGGTTGTAATCCTTTAACCCTTTGCTAGGACAGGCAGTGTTCATATCTACTTTACATATTATAATTAAATCAGCCAGCACAGTATAGACAGGGTTAACACAAACCCCTCATAGCCCCTCCCAAAAAAGAAGAAGAAGCAAGTAGAAATGTTACCTATTAAGAAGCCAAGAAACCCCAACCTCACTAAAAGCAATTTAAACTGCAAGAAGCATTTTTTTTTTTTTAGATTATGCTATGTGAATGAGACCATACAGGGCTGGATTTCCATTTCAGGCACCTGTAGGCACAATTGGAAATCTGTTTAGCCTGAGCTGGCACCCTTACCTGCTGCGTGACCCACCTTCTTTCATATATGCAGAGAAGGACCCCAGTGTTGTGGAAGGCTGCTCTAAATGCCTGTCTGATGCAGACAGGTATTTAGGGCAGCCTTCCGCAATGCTGGGGTCCTTCCCTTGTGTTTGTGGAAGCCGGCGGTTCCTGTAGGCGCCGCTGGTCGTGGAGGAGGAGGGTGCATCTTGTACAGAATGTACCCTCCTTGCTATTGCCGGTGTTGTATCTTGACACAACACCGAGAATTAGGCACCTGCGGAGGGCCTATCTGCCTAATGGTAAATCCAGCCCCGGGAACATGTATAAAATGGGTGGATGTGAAAGCAGAAATACACTTCAAGGATTTCTATCAAGCCGAGATAAAATGAACATGCACTGTTATTTAACCACTTCCCATGGATTAACACATATATGTGACGTGTAGGAAATCAAGCCGTGCTGCCATATCCATGGGGTTCCACTGTTGTGTGCTGAGAGTGTGTTCACTGTGCACTCCCAAGACACTGATTGAGCTGTCATCAACAACTCAGGTCACTGCAAACCACACGGAACTGGCAGGACGGGTTCCCGACCAAGTGACCACTGTGACAGCAAATCACAGCGTTCACCTGACCAGGACTCCTCTTCTCAATGTACTGAGCTTAGGGTAACGGGAGGACGCTAGTTTGTGTCCTCCCGTTACCCTAAGGAGAACTATGGGGAAAAACACTGACCCCATAGTTCTCCTTTAAGACCCATTTAAAGGGCCAACTGCAAGGGGTTAAATGCAAGAGAACATATCTGAGAAGTATAAAAAACTTGATTCTTCCCAGATCAAGTTCTCCTGCTTTTACATGCACTTGCCTTACCTGGGTTTACTCATGTTTATGCATGCTTAGATTCATTTAGAGTATCTAATCTTCCCCCATGGATGCACAGAATTCCATGTTCTCTAAAATCAACTAGTCTGAACTCACCTAAACAGAGCTGCATTACTATTCTTTTTTTTTTAATTTAAATTTAATTTTTTTAAATTAATTTATATTATACCATACAAAATCATTACATGCAATTATAAGTGTCCTATAAATTATTCAGATTTGGCATTGCCAGTGTGAATGAGGTCATAGTATTCTGTAGGTCTCCAGTTATTGGGGTGGGAGGGGAGACAACATTATTCAGCATACCCCTCCATCTTACGGGTTGAGAGATTTTCACAATTTGTACACCTTCAGAAGCTTGGGGGTCACTCAGCTAAACCTTATGTACTCTGGGATGTAGCATTTGTAATGTGAAATGGGGTTTTTGAAAATCACAGTGGCAGCAGTCAAGCAGGCGCTCTTCCTGAGTATGTGGAGAAGACACATCACTTCATCTACAGCAAAGCTTTCGAGCTGTTATCCACATAGTAAACAACATCTAATTGCTGGTCCTGACTCCTGACAGCGCTCACATACTCACGCTTGCTGCAAAGTTGTTATTTATGAAATAAACAACTGCCCATGTCTTTTAGTATCCAGAAGTCTGACAGGTGTCATATTATGAAAACAATGCTTCATTTTCATGTATTATTTCATTACAAAGCTGTGTTGGCTTAAAGGAGAGCTCCTCGGCTGAAAAGGATACAGGATTCCCTATACATTCTCACTAGAGCTGCCTTTGTCAACCAGGGTGCCTTGGCACACTGGGGTGTCTTCAGGCTTCCTGAGGCGTACCTCTAAAGTTTCACACAGCGTCATGCGTCTGATCTGAAGAAGGCTCCTTATGTGCAGTGAGGAGGGCTCCTGATGGAAAAGAGGGGGACTTCTGATGTGAAGGGTGCTACTGAAGTAAAGGGAGGGGGGCTCCTGATGTGAAGGGAGGGGGTGCTCCTAATGTGAAAGAAGGGGACTACTGAAGTGAAGGGGGGTTCATGATGTAAAGGGGGCTCCTGATGTGAAGGTAGGGGGTACTTCTGATGTGAAAGAAGGGGAATTCTGATGTAAAACAAGGGGGCTTCTGATGTGAAGGGGGGCCCCTGATGTAAAGGGAGCAGAGGAGCTCCTATTGTGAAAGAAAGGGACTTCTGATGTGAAAGGGGACTCTGATATGAAAGGGGGGATTTTGATATAAAAGGGGGGTTCTGATTTGAAGGGAGGAGGTGCTCCTAATAAGAAAGAAGGGGACTACTGATGTGAAGTGGGGTTCCTCATGTGAAAGAAGAAGACTTCTGATGTGAAGGAGGCCTCCTTATGTAAAGTGAATGGGGGGGGGGGAGTCCTGATGTGAAGGGAGGGGACTTCTGATGTGAAGGGGCTTCCTGATGTAAAGGGAGGGGTGTGACTCCTGATATGATGGCAGGGGGTGTTCCTGATGTGAAAGAGGGGGACACAGATGTGTAAGAAGGTGACTTCTAACGTAAATGGGGGGCTTCTGATGTAAAGAGGGACTTTAATATGAAAGGGTGGATTTTGATGTGAAGGGGAGCTCAGATGTTGCACGAACCCCCCTCCCCTTAAAATTTATACCAGGCACCTATCTTGAATAAGGATCTGGTATAGATATAGTGGTGCCTAAGGATTTTGCATATTTGTAAAGGCCATGACCGAAAAAAAGGTTGAGAGACACAGTGATATTATAAACAGTGACAAGTATCAGTTATACTATATTTAATCTGTAATCCAAAATTTATAGTTGTAGCCCTTTTCAATGAAAGGGACTCGACCAGCTTTTCCTTTCTTTTTTTACTTAAAAGATATCTCTATCTTATAAACTGACCTAAATGCAACTACATGGTGAATGAGGTTTAATGCTGATGTTACGTTTTGAGGGTTAAAAACGTTGTACAACCTAGGGGGGAGTATAACTGGGTGAGTCAGCCTTGTTCACACCGAAAGTGTGTGCGTTCCAGAGCGGTAGCTGCTGGAACGCACAGCGATCACTAAGAAACTTCTTTCCGCGTTTTGGGGCGGGAGGGGGTGTGGCGGTGCATTGAATTCAATGGCACTGCTTCCACGCCCCAAGCAGACTTTGCCAGCGTTCTGTTCCACTGCAAGCGCAAAAAATAGTGCTTGCTCTATTTTTTGCGTTTGCAGTGGAACGCAACGCTGGCAAAGTTTTGCCATGCGTTCGATCGCACTGAGATTGAATTCAATGCACTGCCACGCCCCCTCCCGCCCCAAACGTGGGGAGAAGTTTCTTAGTGATCGCGATGCGTTCCAGCAGCTACCGCTCTGGAACGCACACGCTTTCGGTGTGAACAAGCCCTCAATGGTGGAGAAGGATATGGGTGTCCTGGCAGCTCATATACTTAAAGGAGAACTATGGGGTTAGGGCTTTTCCCCATAGTTCTAATTAGGGTAACGGGAGGACACAAACTAGCGTCCTCCCGTCTCCCTAGGCTCAGTATACCGCGAGCTATCGGAGCGGGGAGAGGGGAATCCAGCCCCTCCCCTGTCAAGGCAGAGAGCCGTAACAGGATCGAGAGGTGAGTGAACCCGGTATGTGTTCGCTCACCTCCCGATCTACTGAGCCGACCTGTGACAGTCTCATTGTCACAGGTCGGCTAGAACTATGAGGTGAGTGAAAAGCACTCACCTCATAGTTCTCCTTTAGGATGGACCAATTTATAAATAATTGACAGAGCCATAGAGGCAATAGAGGCAAAAATGAACGTACCAAGTATATTTTCTTTTCAGGTCAAATGTAATATTCAGGAAACACTACAATATGGTCACCTGGTGGAACTGAGGAGCATAGGAAATAAATATTTTTTTCCTTTGTGTTGTTATTATAATTATTTATTTTATTTATAGTGTATAAATAGACCCCAAAGTGTATGTCAGGGCAAATGAAAAAATATGCACTACAATTCTGCAATATGTGTACATTTCCCATTGCTTGCCTCTTTAATGCCCCATTGATGCTTGAGTGATTTGAAACACGATTTGATGCTTTACCAGGCGCACTTCAGCGCTCAACACTTGGACCACAAGCATTTCCAGAGGCGGCCTATGCCTTTCTCTCACCATTTTCGTTATTGCATATGCTGCGCGAGTCATTTTCTTGCCATTATTTGTAAGGTACTGTGGCTGAATTGTCTGTCATATTTTTAGCTGATTTCCACACATCTCTTCTTTAGACAGAATCCTCTTCTCCTCCCTCTGTGTAAATGGACAGATCAGTCCACTGATACATTGCACATTATTCTTCTCTTAGACTATACAACAAATAACCAAGTGGGCTCTGCTGCCAACCCATCTATAACAGAGACGGTTTTACTGCCATGCAGTTCCCTGCCAGAGAGGTCTCCTCATCTGAAGCATGGGGCTAATTTGTGAGACATCAGATGGAGAGAGACAATACTGAGGCTGCAATGCACATTTCCATCAGGCCAGCTGTAATGTAGGAACCTGGACAAATGAAGAACAGAATACATGTAGCACAGCTCTCGTTCCAGCATGGTCTATCATGGTGTTATTACTGCAATATATAACACGTATTTCAGAGTGTAATATATACAATATGTATATATGTTGAAGGCTAATTTATTAGCCTGTATATGTGGGATGAGTCTGAGTAGCGTGTCACCATATAAAGCCCTGCAGGATACTCACCAGGAGACGACCAGTGCCTGCATACCCTCCCACCCTTCCACTTTTATTTTACTTTTACACAGAGTATGGCCTCTTATTGCCATTACTATTCATCCGGACCATGACACATCTCAGGTCTGTAAGTATACGTCAAGGTACCATGCACTAAGGTCACAGTAGACTCTGAACACTCTGTAGACTCTCTCTCTCTCTCTCTCTCTCTATATATATATATATACACTGAGTGGCCAGATTATTATGACTACCTGACGTTTGTAGGCAAATTAGCAATAATTTTGCGCTGAAGTTGCTAGAGGGCCAGACCATTATAAATAGGGAAGCAGGTTGTTTACCACGACAGTAGAAGTGATTTTTTCCTGAAGATACGGGTAAACAACGCGACTTAACAGCCTTTGAACGTGGGGTGATTTATATATCTATATATATATCTATATATATAGCTATATATATATAGATATATATATATAGCTATATATATAGATATAATAATAAAAATTATAAAAAAAATAGTTTATTATTTTTAGAAATCAATTTTGTTATTTAAACTCTGCAGTGTGAAAAATTCCATTGATGATGGCAGTGGTTTCTATATGTGTACCTCTTCTTTTAATTTTCTCTACTTTTTTTAGCATAACCTGCTATAGTGAGTTACAAGTCACTTGTGTATTATAACAGAATTCTGAACAACAATTTCATATGCAAATGAAAATAAAACTGCATGTAAAGCTACGGCTTAAACCAGCAGTAAATGAAACCTCATTTTTATGTGTTCAATAGCGATCAGACAGTGCCGACTTTAAGACAAACCACCCTACATGAAAGTATAAAAAGCAAAGGAACGTGCGCGGGAAAAAAAAGGATGCGTTTTGCAGCTTCTCCAACAATCAATTTTCACACCCTAAATACCTCTCGCATCAAAGAAGATCCCTGCAGACTCTCACTTACAAGATTATTGATCAGTGAGAAGCTGCCTTGCTTAATATTATGTGTGTTTCATTTCAGAGGTTATGGGTCGGACAACTGACAAGAACTACTCAACCTTGACAAACTTCTAAACTGACTGAATCACCCCTTACCAGCAGGAGGAAATAATGACTGAGGCAGGGAGGAGAACCGCTTAATTTCTCTATGCTGGCAGCGTTCAGAGCTGTGTTTGTTTATTCTTATAGGAATTAAAGTGCAAGTTCTGATTAAATAAAACTTGATCTGTGGACTCCTAATGCTTTTCAGGAAACAGTGGTTGTGATAAAAGTAAAAAAAAGTCAACTGAGATAACTGCATGCTGGATATAGATATTGTTAATGGAGAAATACAGTATGTAAGCTGCCATTGCTGACTTGCTATTAAAAATGCTAGATGCCTGGCTGTTTTTAGCTTCAGTATTTTCTTAGTCACTGGCCTAGAACAAGCATGGAACAATCTAAATCAGACTGGAATCAGAACTTACAATATGTATATTTGTCACAGGCCAGTGATTTAGAAAATAATGAAGACAATGGACTAGTACGACGACCGCACAATTGGTGAGGACAGTAGGACCAGCCTTATTATTTCTTCTCTACAGGTTTCCTTTAAAGCTGAACTCCAGGCAAATCAAATATTAACCCTTGAAGTGGGGCTACCCTCACACTGCAAGGGTTAAGTGCTCACTTTGTTTAGGGAGCTAAAATAACAAAGTTACATTCACCCGAACCATGATCCCACATTGCTCTTAGACCTGTCCCTTCAGCCTCTCTTCCCCTCCGCTCCAGCAGTCTAAGGTCCCTTGAGTCATCATGTACAATACACTGTATTGGACTTTAGTGAGGGGCTCGGGCTTGTTCGCATCTCCACGTGTCGAGCCCGCCAGGTAGCTGAAATCACTGCAGCGCCAATCACAGGTACTGAGACATTATCCCGGTCCGCAGCTGCAGAGATCGGGATATGTCTCAGTGCCTGTGAGAGGCGATCCAGCTTCCTGGTGGGCTCGGCATGTGGAGCTGCGAACACACCCGAGCCCATCACTATTGGACATGAGGATGAGGAGTGGTAATTAACCACTTAATGAGCCCTTTTCATGTTTCAGGTATGGACCTGTTCATTTGGCATTAACTGTTACTAAGGATGGTACAGAAATATATATATATATTGGGGGTAGGTGGAATAAACACGTGTTTCCTCTGGTGGTATTGTCTTCCAAGAGTTGTTCACTTTTTAAGGGCCAAGTCAAAATAAAAAATACTCATTTGTTTTCATTTTCAGGATTTCCTATGTAAAAATAATTAAATACAAACATACGTTGTAATGAGTTGCTCCTAGGAACTGCAGCTAGCTACATTGTATCAGTGGTTGTTTACATTTTAACAAGCACTGAGAAGTGCCAATCAGCAATAAACAGCTACAATTTCTCTTTCACAATCTACCCAAATATTTAGGGGAAAAAATGTTTTCCTACAAATCAGAACTCCGGAAAACAGTTCAATACACATTTGTAAAAAGGAATTTTAGTTTTCCTCCTTTGTGGATATCAGGGCGAGGGAGAGATAACAGGCAATTTTTAGCATAGTTGATCACGTGAATCCCATGTGCCAAGCTAAGTAGAATCTTACACATCTTTTCCTTGCTTCCAGCGATGAATGGAGCAGTGAGCAACAACGTAAAGATAAGAATATGATGCTGTAGGGGCTGCCATTAAGGGGAACCCCATAGTATATCTCCAGCCAAAACATTTTCTTTAGTTTTGAATGGGTGAAGGAAAGCTTAGAACCTCAATTAGGTTTTTATTGCTGTCTATGGCTATTTTCCTCACTTTATGTCCATCAACAAGCATAGTGATATACAGTAGATGAAAGGAGGAGGATGTAGAGGAGGTTTTATGTACACCAAGGAAGAGATTATGAGGAGTAATACTATGGCACTCCCACCTGACTGGCTGTTATGAAAAAAAAAGCATCTGTGGGTTTCTACTGCATAGGGTTAGTTGTCATTATATTTACATGTAAAAAGCTGATCTTGAATATTGTATTATTGTTTTTAGTCTGCTTTTCAGCTATTCCCTTATCCTGAAGAAGGTGAGAAAACACAGTTACTATAGGTCTCTGTACCTTGCAATACCTAATTGAATAAATATGTAAATGTGGAATAGTGTATTATATACAGTATACAGACCTTACTGTACTTACTTACAGAAGGTTTTTCATAACGTCATGACTTTCCACTGACTTCCAACATCTGAAAGGATGCAGGAGTAATGTCAAGACCTCCAACATAAACCTTTCGGTCCCTTCCCTTGATTTTGATTTTTTAAGAGAGAGGACTTTGCTTCACAACTCTTTTTCTTTTATTTTACACCCACAGAGCGTTTCATGTAGACCACTTTTGTGTATTCATAAATAGGACTCCAAGGTGAAGGCTGCCCAATGTAAACTAAGAGTTATAGATTCATTTTAAACTGGTGTTGCTGTAAATTGTTGTTTCCTTTAGGGAAACCTGTCATGGAAAAATTAGAGAACAAAGAGTTAGATTGTGGAGTGCTGGATTTCTAGTGTAGTTAAGGACCTGATACAGAGACTTTAACTGATATAGAGGGTTCCTTTCTGGGGAACAGGTGCAGAAGTTCAGCTCTTATCTTAGAAAGTCTGGATGTGCTTTATGGATAGCACCACAATCAGTGTGTTAGATCCAGAATTTCTTTTCATGTGGAGTCATGTAAATCAGAAAACCAATGCACTACATGGGTTCCAAGCGCTCCCCTTCATCAGTGCTTGGTTAAGAATAGTTTGGAGTGTGCTGGACGGTATCACTCAATTATATCCTGAAAGACAGATTGGACTGCTTTGGTTTTCTAGACCTTTGGCACTTTGCTTAATACACCTCCATGATAAAATAACAGGGCTGCCATTGCCTACCTCCTTTGAAGTTGCCTGGTTATCCATACTTCGTGAGGTACTGCCCAGCAACAAGCAGAGACTATTTCCATACTTGTTTGGGTTGTGTCTCATACAGGCCAGTGGGTCAATTTGATAGACAGACAGTAGTTTATGCAGAAGATCAACAATTGTAGGCCCATTATTTTTTGTAATGTCTCGTTTCAGAAGGGTTCAGAGTGAGCTGAGTGAGGTATATACACCAGAATCACTTCTCTACTCTGTATCGACTCATCCGCTAATTTGGGTAGCTATGCCAATATTTGGATCTACTGAGTCAACAGAACTCACTCTATAGTATAGATATAGTATAGATGCCATATACATAGATGTATATATACTCTTGTATATGGCATTTTTATATCTGTATGATTTAAACAAATTTGAGAACAGCTCAGTAAAACACTTGACTTGCTTAATAATTCTTATAAAAGTATTCATCATGTATTTGTTTAACTATATGGATATAGGAAAGGAACAAAAGAGAGCGCCTCCATAGTGTAAAAATGTTATTTAATAGTAAAAACACGCAGCTCTAAGGCTGTACTTACAACAGTTCGGTAGAATAAAAACCAGTAGAATAAGGTGAGAGGACGGAACCCCTGGCAGGGAGAATCTGGAGCGATGTAAAACACCATTGGTTCTGATGAAGGGGCCGTGCCACAGAAACGCGTAAACCATTTATCAATACAGGGATCGAGGTTACTGGTGTTTTACATCGCTCCAGATTCTCCCTGCCAGGGGTTCCGTCCTCTCACCTTATTCTACTGGTTTTTATTCTACCGAACTGTTGTAAGTACAGCCTTAGAGCTGCGTGTTTTTACTATTAAATAACATTTTTACACTATGGAGGCGCTCTCTTTTGTTCCTTTTCTCATAGACTGGTGGTCCATCTAATCTGTGGGAGCTGCCTCCATCGTGTTTGCTGTATTTTTACTGCTGGGCTCTTTTTGGATTTGAAGGCGCCGATATTGTTTTGCTATATGGATAAAGCTTTGACATAAAGGTGAACAAATACCTTACTGTATTTTAAGGTTCATGTAAAGGCCCTTTTTTTCTTGTTCATTGAAGGACACAGTGTTCAATAAGTATGAAACAATTGGGTTATGCCACACCCCTTTCAGGATGAATTGGACTCTGGCAAGCAAAAAAAAACAGTGAATGTTCATTTTGAAAAGAGTATTTTTGCATTTCAATAATTAAGATGAACCTGTGTTCATTTTAAATACCCAAACATGTGCTATGGTAACTCAATTTTTTTTTCTAGGGCATGATTGGTTGATTAAAGTGAACACAGCTTTACCTTTGCCTAACATGTTGAATATTAGTTTTACCGAGTGAACAGCATTCATTCCTTTTGTAAATCAACCCCATTTTCTCGAATAAAATTTTAAGAAGAGCAGTTTAACCATTTTAATTCTTAGCTCTTTATGTAGCTACCCAGATAATTGTTTCTTCAGCAATGCTTTGAATACTGGACCCAGCTGGACCAAAGATTGCAGGATCAGCCTGGAATTTTAGGGGTTTTCCAGACCTACGGGTGCTGTGTTAGTTTAGAGCAAAGTGCTCTCCAGCTCTAGAGCCATGGCACAGTCTCTGGTGTGACCGAGTTTCTGAAGACTCACTTTGTAAGTATGCCCATGGATGGGGCAAAGATAACCTGGAATCACCTTTAGGTATTGGGCTGTACTTGTGGCATTTTCCAGACTCTTGTGTACTGTGTTAGTTAGTAGTGATGGGCTCGGGTGTGTTTGCAGCTCCAGGTGCCGAGCCCGCCAGGAAGCTGATAGCGCCGCAGCACCAGTCACAGGCACTGAGACATTATCCTGGTCCGCAGCTGCCTGGCGAGCTCGGCGCTGCGAATACGCCCGAGCCCATCACTATTAGTTAGCCACAGAGCACTTTCCAGGTCCAGGACAGTGGTACGTTTTTGAAGACTCCTTTATTATGTGTCTTGAGTACATAAAATGAGTACATAAGGCTGTTCAAGCTGTATCTTGCCTTATTAGAACACTGACCGAACCTATTGGCCATGCACAAGTGTTTAAGGATCCAGTTGACCAACATCCCGGAGTCTTTTCCAAATCCTTCTTTTCACTAGCAGCCCCTGCTATGCGACCTGCCATATCCATAAAGTCAATTTGTCAAACCATAGGGGAATGAACAGAGTTTATGTTTAAGGATCTAGCCACTGTTTTTATTGGCCATTCAGATTCTACAGCACAAAACGTTTTCAGGGTTTTTACTCAAACCTTTTCACTGCTCCAAAACTAAAAGGGAGCATCTGTCCCTTTTTGGATTTGAAGACCTTAAATGTCTTTATTAAAATTCAAAAACGTATGCACGTAATCTGCCAGGTCTACCATAGCCTCCCTCCAGCAGGGAGACTTTCTACCCTCTGTGAACATCAAGAATACTTAATTGCATGTCATTATTTTCCAGTGCACCAACTCTACCTCGGTTTTGCTGTGGGCACACAACACATCAGTTTGTAGTACTTCCATTTGGTCTGTCTTCTCTACCCCAGCTCATTCCCGTCTGGGATACCCGGATGATCTATTGTTAGAAAAGTTAACACAAATTCTAACTGACTGTGTAATCTGGACAGTCCAGACATTAAAAAGGTTTGGTTGAATCTTGAACCTTCAGAAATCAAAGATTTTAAGCAAATATAAAAAACACCAATGGATGGAGTTATGTTTCATGATTAAAATGTATTTTTATGCAAAACAAGTGGAAGCACCTGAAACCTGTAATTCCTTGTAAATCAGCACGCAACTGGAAGAGGAAAGGCAGCACTAGGTTTTACTGCAACCCACATGTGCTAAAAGTGAATAAGCTGACACATGTTTGTTTCAACTGTAGTTTAGATGTTTGCATGGGGTCAGATTTAATAACACATGAGAAACAGACTGCAAACAGTAACTATGGGCAAAATAGGAAATTACATATATGATGCAGTCTGTCAATAGCATTAACACAGCAGGTGTTGTTTTACTGTGCCCTCCCTGATGATCTGATGATCTTGCCAGTAGATATGTTGTGTTAATCCAGTAACAGATCAAGCTTTCTAGTAAAAATGATAGTTAGTGGGGTTGGTTAAAACTATATTATACTAACAGTGGTGCTTTAAAATGGTTAACTTTAATTTGTACGTATTAAACCGCTTCAAAAAGTGTTAGCTGGAGTTTTGTTTTCATTTGTTTTTCTTCACTTAAAATCCATGCCCATGTAAGACTACCCTGTTTATGGGGAGACAACGCTGCTGATTTGAGTGCAAAATGAACAGCGTTGTCACCCTATTACAGGAAGTGGAAAAATAATCTGTGTACAGATATGGTCTACAGAGTAAATCAGCAAATCACTGCCGTCTATGGTCAGCCAACATAGATGTCACATATAGATATTGATAACTTCTAAAAACGTGAAAAAAAAACCAACACAACATTATCATGCTAGAATTTTATTCAGAGTTCATACTTGTAAAATTTAGAAGATTTAATAGAAACAGAACAACAATCAGAGATAAAGAGACTGGTAAAGAATTTAATCAAGATCACAATAGACATGTTAGATATTTATCAGCTTCATTCTACCTAATGCACCTGGTAAGCTATTCTGAATGCCCACAATATAACATATGATAGTTTCCATTACTGCAGTTTTAAGTACAAGGCAATGTAAGTGATATTTTAAAATTTCAATTTATTGCCCCTAGTGATATAACTATGTAAACGAATGTATACAAGTAATTTTTACAATCAGTTAACTTGAAGGGAAACTTTGCCATTGGTGAATGTGTTAAATAAGAAA